>NC_092287.1:6540296-6552796 GCF_036320965.1 Panulirus ornatus
GAATAAGAGCAAGGTTATTAGGTACAGTAGGGTTGAGGGTCAAGTCAACTGGGAGGTAAGTTTGAATGGAGAAAAACTGGAGGAAGTAAAGTGTTTTAGATATCTGGGAGTGGATCTGGCAGCGGATGGAACCATGGAAGCGGAAGTGGATCATAGGGTGGGGGAGGGGGCGAAAATTCTGGGAGCCTTGAAGATTGTGTGGAAGTCGAGAACATTATCTCGGAAAGCAAAAATGGGTATGTTTGAAGGAATAGTGGTTCCAACAATGTTGTATGGTTGCGAGGCGTGGGCTATGGATAGAGTTGTGCGCAGGAGGATGGATGTGCTGGAAATGAGATGTTTGAGGACAATGTGTGGTGTGAGGTGGTTTGATCGAGTAAGTAACGTAAGGGTAAGAGAGATGTGTGGAAATAAAAAGAGCGTGGTTGAGAGAGCAGAAGAGGGTGTTTTGAAATGGTTTGGGCACATGGAGAGAATGAGTGAGGAAAGATTGACCAAGAGGATATATGTGTCGGAGGTGGAGGGAACGAGGAGAAGTGGGAGACCAAATTGGAGGTGGAAAGACTTTGTGTGATCGGGGCCTGAACATGCAGGAGGGTGAAAGGAGGGCAAGGAATAGAGTGAATTGGATCGATGTGGTATACCGGGGTTGACGTGCTGTCGGTGGATTGAATCAGGGCATGTGAAGCGTCTGGGGTAAACCATGGAAAGCTGTGTAGGTATGTATATTTGCGTGTGTGGACGTATGCATATACATGTGTATGAGCGTGGGTTGGGCCATTTCTTTCGTCTGTTTCCTTGCGCTGCCTCGCAAACGCGGGAGACAGCGACAAAGCAAAAAAAAAAAAAAATAATAATAATAATAATAATAATAACGTGGGTTATGATGTGGCCAAAGTCCATTATTCTAAGCCATATTTTCCGGGAGACAATTACCCAGTAAAAAAAAGAAATAAAAAAATAAAATGCGCCGCTGGCCTCGGGGTGGTGACTGGATGTAGCGATGATGCGCGGAGAGGGGGGAGCGCAGGGGGGAAAGGGGGGGGGGATGGAGGATGGGGGGGGGAAGGGAATGGGCAGGGGAGGGCGAGAAATGGGAGGCTGACGGGGAGAGAGAGAGAGAGAGAGAGAGAGAGAGAGAGAGAGAGAGAGAGAGAGAGAGAGAGAGAGAGACTTTGCCACTGCTTCACTGCCTCGAACCTCACCATTATATTCAGTACGTAATGAACCAACACACTAGATAATGACTTTCTTTGCTTCGAACACAAATTTTTTTTTTTCCTTTGATAAGTTTGTTTTGCTCTGGAAATCCACAAAAAACACACTCGATCACATACTGGTTACTGCTCTCCTAAGAGTTGCCTGGACATGAATTCCAGTGACATACCATTTTGGTTTAACTTTGGAAAATAATTCTATACTACTTCGAATATCCCACTGAACCTTTTTGCTTCGAATATCACACAGAACCTTTTTGCTTCGAATATCACACTGAACCTTTTTGTTTCGAATATCACACTGAACCTTTTTGCTTTGAATGTCATACTGAACCTTTTTGCTTCGGATATCACACTGAACCTTTTTTGCTTCGGATATCACACTGAACCTTTTTGCTTAGCATATCACACTAAACTTTTTTAAAAGTTCCGTCCGTATGTCATTTCACATCAGGATGACTAAAAATGTCCTCACGGCTTATCCTTTTTAAGAGAAAATGCCTTTTTTAAGGTTAGGCAGAATTGTACCAAGTAAAAATACCATTAATTTCCTCATTTACGGCGAAAAGGACGAAAAAACTTATATGTTTACAAGGGGAAATCTTACATCTGAAGCTAGGCTAAGGATTCGCTTGGTCCTGTACTCACCATCAAATGACAGATGGTTATCAAAGCAATGCCTCTGACGGTAATGATCAGACATTAAAGGGGAGTAAATCTAAAAACAAAATGGGTTATGCCACACATTAATTAGTCGGTCAGAAATTTGAATTTGGGGGGTCTATCAACGGCCTAAGGTAATTATGGCCGGCAAAGCAACAAACACAAACCGAATAATCTTAATAACTCCTTCCTCAGGAATTATGGATACTTCTCAAGACTACGATGACTATTAATGTAGCCCATCCAGCAAAGAATAATGGTATAGATATATACACAATGGCAGCGCATGTGACGTCATACTGATGCCACACTCTCTCAACCTACTTTGTACAATTCTTGAGCCATTGAGTCTTTCTTCTGCCTTGAAAAGTAGCCAAAATCAAACTGAAACCAATCTAACAATCCTTAACTCATCAGCCATTAAACCGTGTAATAAATTCAAGGCTGGGAGGCATGAATTATACTTCTGGCAGCGCTGGCTGACTAACCTCCCCGGCCCCACAAGGAAATTTCGGAGATAAATTGTTCATTCTCCATGGCTCTCGCGCGCGCGTGTGCGTCAGTACAGTGTCTATAGTCCATAGTGGAACGGCAGAACACAATCTCTGACTAGCAACTAGCACCAAGAAGTGTGTGTGCCTGTCTGTGGTGCTAATAAATACGCGAAATAGTGCTAACCCTTGCGAGAATTGTTGCCGAGCCTGACACAGTCGATCTTACTGCACGAAAATTACCATATATATTTTTTTTTTTAATGTTGGAGGCTCCAGTCATGGACATAAGTCCACATCTAGGCCAGGCCTTAAGTGAAATATAGACAGGATTATGGAAGGGGGGAAAAAAG
Source organism: Panulirus ornatus (assembly GCF_036320965.1). Classification (NCBI taxonomy): domain Eukaryota; kingdom Metazoa; phylum Arthropoda; class Malacostraca; order Decapoda; family Palinuridae; genus Panulirus; species Panulirus ornatus. Next base: position 6,543,021 of record NC_092287.1, read on the forward strand.
GGAAGAGATGAGGGGAAAGTACGAATTTTAGATTTTACGACAGAAAAAGATTTGGGTATTTGAATTTTACTTTAGTTCACAGAAGGCAAGCATAATTTCACAAGGTCAGGGAATGTTAAGTGGTCATAGAATTATTTACTAACACCTGAAGAAGGTGTTAAACGAGATTTTTCTGTTGGTGGTAATAACTTGACTTTCATGGCTTAAACGACCTTGACAGATGACGAGCCTAAACGCCCTTAACTACCAAACAACCAACAATGAATGAGTGTGTATGTCAGATCAGCCTTGTGGTGAGTCATGGGGGGAGGGAGGAGGTGGTGGGTCTGATATCATAAATGGAAAAGACCTGACGATTAATTAAACTATTTTCAGACCGCATTATTGGTATATCTCTCTCTCTCTCTCTCTCTCTCTCTCTCTCTCTCTCTCTCTCTCTCTCTCTCTCTCTCTCTCTCTCTATATATATATATATATATATATATGACAGCTGAGCTACGTGAAGTATATATGGTGGTAGGCCAGCGAGGAACTTGGGCTCAAAAGTGATAACTATTAAGAGGGTTCGATTAGATGGTTGGGTAGGGCGGTCGTTTGGACTTCCATACCTAACGACCCCCTGGTTCATTTGGGACGTACGTGAACATCCACCAACTGAAACCGCTTTGATCATCTTCAAGTGTAAAACTCCTAAGATAATAATAAATAAGGATCAGGCATTTTAAATAGACCAAAAATAACATAATGCCTTGGCAAGCAATCCAGCCTTCACTTGTTTTCTTAAATCAGCGTATACGGCAAGGTCAACTAAGGCCCTAATCACGGCCATTCCATTATATATATATATATATATATATATATATATATTTTTTTTTTTTTTTTTTTTTTTTTTTTATACTTTGTCGCTGTCTCCCGCGTTTGCGAGGTAGCGCAAGGAAACAGACGAAAGAAATGGCCCAACCCCCCCCCCCATACACATGTACATACACACGTCCACACACGCAAATATTCATACCTACACAGCTTTCCATGGTTTACCCCAGACGCTTCACATGCCTTGATTCAATCCACTGACAGCACGTCAACCCCTGTATACCACATCGCTCCAATTCACTCTATTCCTTGCCCTCCTTTCACCCTCCTGCATGTTCAGGCCCCGATCACACAAAATCCTTTTCACTCCATCTTTCCACCTCCAATTTGGTCTCCCTCTTCTCCTCGTTCCCTCCACCTCCGACACATATATCCTCTTGGTCAATCTTTCCTCACTCATTCTCTCCATGTGCCCAAACCACTTCAAAACACCCTCTTCTGCTCTCTCAACCACGCTCTTTTTATTTCCACACATCTCTCTTACCCTTACGTTACTTACTCGATCAAACCACCTCACACCACACATTGTCCTCAAACATCTCATTTCCAGCACATCCATCCTCCTACGCACAACTCTATCCATAGCCCACGCCTCGCAACCATACAACATTGTTGGAACTACTATTCCTTCAAACATATATATATATATATATATATATATATATATATATATATATATATATAACATCAGAAGGAACTGTGAGAGAACAATGGCTCAGAACTGTGATCAAAAAAAAAAAGTTAAAAAGACATTAAAAATAGCAAAGTAAAAAAGGATAAATGTAGAAAAACAAGACTGAAACAAAGGAAGTATTGGCTGGAAAAAAAAAAGAAAAAAATAATTGAACACAAAGAATTCTTAAATCAGAAACTACATCACTTCCTGTGGACTTCATGTTATCTAGAAACACAGATATAGGGGAAAAAAAAAGATATATAAGGATATCATATAAAAAAATGTTTAAGAACTTCAACAGTCAAAAGGAAGAATAATGCCGGTACAGAACCACAGAAAATAACACAATAAAAGTAAGTTAATAAAAAGTGTAAGACATAATGAACCAAAAGAGGAATAAGTGGAAAACAAAAAGAACAAAAGAAATGAAAGGAAATACGAAGGAAAACGAATAATAAAGAAAAATAAATAATAATCCAGCGCTATAATAAGACTTTTACAGAAATACATCAGTTTCCTCAAAATTTAATGTCCGGGTTCTTACTACTTCGTACACACTGTGGACTACGGTCAAAACGCCATCCAACTTTTAGCGTAATGGGCTTCGAAATTAACCACTGCGTATATACGCGCGTCAGGCTTCAAAGTACAGAAATATATAGTGAAAATGAAGATGAAATTAATGTAAGATATGTGGGTTTAACATACTATCTATGCTTACAAAGGAAATGTGATCTACTTACAAAAACTAGGTAGTTTATGGCTTCAAAATGAAGTAATTAAAAGAAAAGTGGTAAATGACCAAGACTAGTTATCTATCCTTATCATTATGGTAAATTATGATACTCATTTACATACGCCAACTACTCAAAGTATCGACTTAAATAAAGTTGTTTGAATTTTTATGAAATCGAGAGATTCGTTGTGGAAGAAATGAAAGATATTGAATATTTTTTCACCAGCAGCTTTCCATAATTTCTTTTTACGAGTTCTTATATGTTTCTTTTGTGATAATTAATGAGTTAACTAATCATAAATCAACAGCGCAGGATCACTGCACATCATTCACAGCGCGATGAAAAAAAAAAATGAAAAAAAAAATGTGAATTTCACCATCAAGGGTTATATATATATATATATATATATATATATATATATATATATATATATATATATATATATATAACGAACAATGTCCGAAATCTTTCGTTCGTGATCATGAGCGGGAACTGTAAACGACCAAATTGCCACATCCTATTCAACGACTATAGAATTCTTGCTTAGATCCAACTTTACCCTGACGTACCCTATGTTATGGAAGCTATGCTATAGGCTAGGATGCGTTGGCTGAGCTTAACGTACGTTTACGCTATGCTAGGCTAGGATGCGTTGGCTGAGCTTAACGTACGTTTAACCTATGCTAGGCTAGGTTGCGTTGGCTGAGCTTAACGCACGTTTAACCTATGCTAGGATAGGTTGCGTTGGCTGAGCTTAACGCACATTTACGCTATGCTAGGCTATGATGCGTTGGCTGAGCTTAACGTACGTTTACGCTATGCTAGGCTAGGACGCGTTGGCTGAGCTTAACGTACGTTTACGCTATGCTAGGCTAGGACGCGTTGGCTGAGCTTAACGCACGTTTACGCTATGCTAGGCTATGATGCGTTGGCTGAGCTTAACGCACGTTTACGCTATGCTAGGCTAGGACGCGTTGGCTGAGCTTAACGCACGTTTACGCTATGCTAGGCTAGGATGCGTTGGCTGAGCTTAACGTACGTTTACGCTATGCTAGGCTAGGATGCGTTGGCTGAGCTTCACGTACGTTTAAGCTGTGCTCGGCTAGGTTGCGTTGGCTGAGTTCACATACGTTTGGTTCGGTTCTAGTTGTAATTTTCTATAAGAAATTCGTTGCATTCAAATACCATGAACTACATATATGGCCCCTGGGTTGCTGCTGTTACTGGAGGTTGAAGTCATTCTCCCTTCACACATTTCTAACTGGTAGCACTAAATTTATTTCCCTAGCAAGCCATTTCTTATATATATATATATATATATATATATATATATATATATATATATATATATATATATATATATATATATATATATTGGAAAGGATCACAATTTTGCGCGTGATCAAAATATTCCTATGAGTCCACGGGAAAATGAAACACGAAAAGTTCCCTTGTGTCTCCCCTAATGATGTGATTATTAGACGAAAGTGCACTTGGGAACTTTTCGTGTTTCATTTTCCCCGTGGACTCATAGGAATATATATATATATATATATATATATATATATATATATATATATATATATATATATATTTTTTTTTTTTTTCTTTTTTTTTCATACTTTGTCGCTGTCTCCCGCGTTTGCGAAGTAGCGCAAGGAAACAGACGAAAGAAATGCCCCACCCCCATACACATGTATAAACATACGTCCACACACGCAAATATACATACCTACACAGCTTTCCATGGTTTACCCCAGACGCTTCACATGCCTTGATTCAATCCACTGACAGCACGTCAACCCCGGTATACCACATCGCTCCAATTCACTCTATTCCTTGCCCTCCTTTCACCCTCCTGCATGTTCAGGCCCCGATCACACAAAATCTTTTTCACTCCATCTTTCCATCTCCAATTTGGTCTCCCTCTTCTCCTTGCTCCCTCCACCTCCGACACATATATCCTCTTGGTCAATCTTTCCTCACTCATCCTCTCCATGTGCCCAAACCACTTCAAAACACCCTCTTCTGCTCTCTCAACCACGCTCTTTTTATTTCCACACATCTCTCTTACCCTTACGTTACTCACTCGATCAAACCACCTCACACCACACATTGTCCTCAAACATCTCATTATGACAAAAAATCATCTTAGGTAATATCAGGCAGCGTACAGAAGACTGAAATCTTTAGTTACAAGCTGAATTTATGCTAATATATGAGAGAAAACGATGTTTTCATGATTTCAGAGAAAAAATTTATAACACACAGGAAGAGCAGGCAAAGTCTGGGAAATAAATATATAGTTACAAAGTGAATCTATTTCTTTAAAATCGGGCAGTAGGCGAAAGGAAACTTTAAACTATTTCAAAGGAAATATATCATACTAAGTTCGGGTAATATATGACAGAACACGAGTTCATGCCTTAAGATTAATATCCTCCAATAAAGTTCCTCCATCAAAGCGACATTAAAAGTATATATAAAAGTATATATAAATCAAAGTGTATATCTTACAGTTGTGAGCAGGCTTAGCTCCCTGTCCTTGGCATTCCAAGGCGAGCCAGTCTGTTAGCTAGACTGCAAGGTAAACACATTGCATGACCACAACTCTTATTTTAAATATTTTTTTCCCCTCATAATGGTGTCCCATGTTACAGCAACATTTCTCCACATATTTACCTACACTAATATGTCAGTAGCACCTTTCCTCAAACATCTTGATATCATGAATCACTCATTCAAATAAAGAATTAGAAATCACCAGTAAATGATCAGTTCATTGGTCCATTTATCGTGTTTATAAATATAATTAGTCACGGTTGAATATTTAATTTTGTGCCACAAGTTCGAAGTCTGTCTTCAAGATCATAAAACCCTCTGAGCCTTTTCATAATCCCTGATAATGGATATCTTACAAGGGAAAGGATAAGCACGATGACCATGTTACCTTCTCTCAAAATATATACTGTATATATATCCTTTCTATGTCATTGAAATGGTTATCTATATCAACGAAAGGAAGACAGTTTACTAATTATAGATCTGGAGTTAAAAAAAAGAACTAAACTTGACATCAGAACGAGTGTAGAGATAATATATTCCCACAATAATTCTGACCAAAACTCAAGGTCACACAAATCACTTAACTGAAGGTAATCTTATCTAAGCTTCCCTTATAATTCTCATTTTCTTTGAGTGGTCGCTACAGAACATGCAACGTTGAATTCGAAGGGTAACACATCAATTTCTTTTTTTGTTTCTCGCCCTGCTGGGAATCATTCTCACGTAATGTCCATATAACACATATCCATCATATATGAAAACCACTAGGTGAATAACAAACACAAAAACACGCACAAACACATTAAGACCATAAAACACACACACACACACACAAACAAATATTACTTTCGAACCAATTTACTGAATTCAAGCCGCTAATTAGGTGATACACATAATTGAGGAATTACATAATTGGGCTGACATTATAGTGACTAGTTAATTAATCAATAAAAGAGCTGAAGATCAAGGTAGGGCTGGATACTTCAACGCTTTGTGTGTGTGTGCGTGTGTGTGTGTGTGTGTGTGTGTGTGTATAGAAGGGGGGAGGGGAAGCCAGGGATCTGCCCAATAAGGAAAGAGGGACGAAGACAGACATGATACACCAACCTTAGCTACTACAACGCCATGAGGACATTGTGATTATTTCAATAGAAAACGAGTCAAGAAGAAGACGGGGAAGAAGAAAAACTGTCAATTTAAGGAGTGACTTTAGCAACTTCCTTAAAGACAACAGAGATGTGGTTTAGAGGCGTATGGAGGTCAGGGGAGAAGGTAATTATTTCTCCCTACAATGTCTAGCGAGAATTATAATACCAGAGCCAAGATAAATCGAATTTCCTTCACGCCAGAGCCAAGATAATTGTGATCCAGCAGTACCACAGCCAACGTAACCCCAGCTTCCCAGTAATGTAAACTCACCTAGACCGAATGTAATTCAGGTAATCCCATTTTCAAAACCAGGATAACCCTAAATATCCCTGTACCAGAGCCAAGACATCTCCATCTTTCCCAAGAGCCAGGGAAAACATATCGACCTAGGATTACGATCTGTAGAGGGAGCAAAAAGGCAATATATACTATCACTGACCAGAAGAAACTGAGATTTTCAGAAAACCGCTACATTATTTAGGGTCAAACAGTCTGATATATATATATATATATATATATATATATATATATATATATATATATATATATATATATATATATATATATATATATAAATCGTTTCCCGTCACATTTTTCCAACACTTGTCTCAACTCTGTCTATAATTTGCTTTGACCCGGCTACTATACTAACACAGTTTGCCGCCATTTTGGCCCCAAAAACGTTAGGCCGTTGGCCAGGAAAAGGCGGTGTTGCCAGCTCGTGGCAGACAACAAGCCAACGCAGCGGATGCCCGCTATCTTCTATCCTTCCCTACGCGGCTCCCAGCCCACTGTATATATATACTGTACTTGCTAACTTGTGTAGACTTAAACAGTAATAAACTGGCAGAAGATTGTGTAGAGGTCAAAGAAGAGCGACATAGTGTACAGCCTTATGGATCTCTCTCTCTCTCTCTCTCTCTCTCTCTCTCTCTCTCTCTCTCTCTCTCTCTCTCTCTCTCCACAACGTCTCTAAGCCAGGCTTAGATTAAGTTAGATTCGGTTTTAAGTTTGTACCATAAGGAGTCTGTCCTAACCTAAGCTAGCCATAAGAATAAAACACTATACCATATGATCCGAAGAAGCAGATATAAGGTATTATTCTTCCTTTTATATATATATATATATATATATATATATATATATATATATATATATATATATATATATATATATATATGGCGTCCTAACTTCGTCTCTTCGATGTATATCAACTGACTTATATTTCTCTCTTGTGTCTCCCCTGATGATGTGATTATTACACGAAAGTGCACTTGGGAACTTATTGTGTTTCATTTTCCCCGTAGACTCTTATGAGTATATATATATATATATATATATATATATATATATATATATATATATATATATATATATATATATATATATATATATATTATATGAAACGCCCTGAGGCAAATTTTACTCACCGTAACACTTGTCATCAAACATTATTCATTTAATGGTGGCCAGAGTGGCCAAGGAACTTCTATTATCTACGCCAATCGACAGCAGAGTGGGAGACTTAAAACACATTTATACATAGCAATTCATACCGAAACTATCACTTTCTCTTAAATCACGCTGAGCAGCATCCCGGAGAATTACGACCATTAGTATGTAAAATCATATCATATGTCTAACGGTAATGATTCACACACACAAAAAATAATAGTTCCATTAATTCCTATTCTAATTCTTATTTTACCCCATATCATAGTGTTACAATCATCATATCATAAAACACAGACTTATTCCCTTACAACTGTTCAGTATTTGTTCAATACTCACAAAGTAAATCGCTAAAAATATCATATTACTCATAAATATTCAAATGAATTATCCTATCTTATTTACTTTCTTTGACGAACATCACAACAGAGAAGCTATCGTACACACGTCACGTTGATTGGCCAGCTACTATGTTATACCCTCGGACAAACGCGACGATGATTGGTCAGCTTCATCAACCCTATAAGCAAACGCGACGATGATTGGTCAGATTCATCAACTCTCTAAGCAAACGCGACGATGATTGGCCAGCTTTATCAACCCTCCAAGCAAACGCGACGATGATTGGCCAGCTTCATCATACCTCCAAGCAAACGCGACGGTGGTTGGCCAGCTTCATCAACCCTCCGAGCAAACGCGACGATGATTGGAGAGCTTCATCAACCCTCCAAGCAAACGCGACGATGATTGGTCAGCTTCATCAACCCTCCAAGCAAACGCGACGGTGACTGGCCAGCTTCATCAACCCTCTAAGCAAACGCGACGATGATTGGTCAGCTTCATCAACCCTCCAAGCAAACACGACGATGATTGGTGAGCTTTATCAACCCTCTGAGCAAACGCAACGATGATTGGTCAGTTTCATCAACCCTCTAAGCAAACGCGACGGTGATTGGCCAGCTTCATCATACCTCCGAGCACACAGGCAGTTCACAGATCAGATGTGTTTTCATTCATCCACAAAGTGCGTCGCTCACTGGTATATCGTATACCAACTGACACGATGAAAATAAAATGAAAATAATCATTCATTTATCACATTCTTCAGACTTCATCTATAGCTTCCATACACTTTTACAATCAACAGAATATATATATATATATATATATATATATATATATATATATATATATATATATATATATATATATTATAATACAATTAGCATGACCCATCCAATGAATGTGACGTGCGACCTTCGACTGGAGGTCATTAATTGACCTTAACGACAGCCTTAAAGACAAACATAACAAGGTGTTGTTAAGAGCCCCATTTAAGTACCTTAATGTAATACAACTCACACCACATGCCTCAAGTTTGACTCTTTCTTGCGACCGAAGAGAAAAAATGGGTTTGAATAACGGATAATAATGTATGGCATAACCACATCCATACGATAAATAACCCAAGATAATGCTACAGTACGTGTATAAATGAATTACCCACATGTAATAAATAACCCAAGATAATGCTACAGTAAGTGTATAAATGAATTACCCACATGTAATAAATAACCCAAGATAATGCTACAGTACGTGTATAAATGAATTACCCACATGTAATAAATAACCCAAGATAATCCTACAGTAAGTGTATAAATGAATTACCCACATGTCATAAATAACCCAAGATAATGCTACAGTAAGTGTATAAATGAATTACCCACATGTAATAAATAACCCAAGATAATGCTACAGTAAGTGTATAAATGAATTACCCACATGTAATAAATAACCCAAGATAATGCTACAGTAAGTGTATAAATGAATTACCCACATGTCATACGTAACTCTAATCATTATCCTGTACTCACAAGTAGCTTCGTGACCAACTCTGTCTTACCTGAAAAGAAAAAAAAAATACAACACATTAGTATTCAAGATGAATGACATGTGAATATATTATGCAAATGTGAATGACATGGGAATATGTTATGCAAATGAGGGGGTCTTCATTAAACCGTACCCAGATGATGTCATCACCACATAAACCTTCAGAGAGACCATGAATAAATATAATATTATCAAAGACCTCGCCCCAGACATGGCTCAAACATTTTAATTTCCTAACACAATCTCATATTAACACACCTTTAACAGCCAATTTAAAAATAACACACACACACACACACACACACACACACACACATATATATATATATATATATATATTCCTATGAGTCCACGGGGAAAATGAAACACGAAAAGTTCCCAAGTGCACTTTCGTGTAATAATCACATCATCAAGGGAGACACAAGAGAGAA
>NC_092287.1:6557796-6642796 GCF_036320965.1 Panulirus ornatus
ATGCAACCCGGTAAACAACTTTTTCAGTATATATATATATATATATATATATATATATATATATATATATATATATATATATATATACATATATATATATATATTCCTATGAGTCCACGGGGAAAATGAAACACGATAAGTTCCCAAGTGCACTTTCGTGTAACAATCACATCATCAGGGGAGACACGAAAGTGCACTTGGGAACTTATCGTGTTTCATTTTCCCCGTGGACTCATAGGAATATATATATATATATATATATATATATATATATATATATATATATATATATATATATATATATATATATTCTCTTATTATACAGACGACGCCGCGACTTGTCCTTAGGAGGAGATAACAGAGAATATCATACAAAGAGACACATTTCACAGCAACCTCCTGGCTGACCCATGCCGGGTTGACCCCTAGAGAAACGGCGACTTGACCCGTTGGGCCACGAAGGCATAACCCCTTGAGGACGTCAAGTCGTCCTCAAGAACCCCAACGAGTAGGTCAAGTCGTCCTCAAGAACCCCAACGAGTAGGTCAAGTCGTCCTCAAGAACCCCAGCGGGTACGTCGAGTCGTACTGAAGGGTTCAAGTCATCGTGCTGACTGGATTCAGGTAAAATCTCACGACGGGTAATAATACTCTCTTGATTACCATCTTAAGAGGGGGACGAACAGCTGGGCTGGACTGTGGACCCACTGCCGCAACCAGGATTCGAACCTAAGCGCTCCAGGAGCACCAGGTGAATCGATATTACCATCATCCAGCTGCACTGGCGTATGTATCCAGGCGGCTGGAGCATCGTCCAGCTGCACTGGCGTATGTATCCAGGCGGCGGCAAGAGCGTCATCCAGCTGCACTGGCGTATGTACCCAAGCGGCTGGAGGGAGCGTCGTCCACATACGCTGGCGTATGTAACCAAGCGGCTGGAGGAGCGTCGTCCACATACGCTGGCGTATGTAACCAAGCGGCTGGAGGAGCGTCGTCCACATACGCTGGCGTATCACAGCCACAACGTCATCAAGGTACCCTCCCAGGTGTCATCCGCTCTTGTCGCACCGCTCTGATAAACTCATCTCCCCACCGCATAACAACCGCTCCCCTTCTCCCCAGACATTACCTCCCTCCTCCCCGTGCCACTTTCACCCTCCCTCGCGGTTACCTCCGCCAGCCAGGTTCTCTGCTCAGGCCTTCTCCCAATGTTCTCTCCCCAGTCATCACTTCCTCAAGTGGTTGTCTCTCCAGTCAGTACTTCCTCAAGTGGCTGTCTCCCCAGTCAGTGCCTCCTCAAGTAGCTGTCTCCCCAGTCAGTGCCTCCTCAAGTAGCTGTCTCCCCAGTCAGTACCTCCTCAAGTAGCTGTCTCCCCAGTCAGTGCCTCCTCAAGTAGCTGTCTCCCCAGTCAGTACCTCCTCAAGTAGCTGTCTCCCCAGTCAGTGCCTCCTCAAGTGGCTGTCTCCCCAGTCAGTACCTCCTCAAGTGGCTGTCTCCCCAGTCACTACCTCCTCAAGTGGCTGTCTCCCCAGTCACTACCTCCTCAAGTAGCTGTCTCCCCAGTCAGTGCCTCCTCAAGTGGCTGTCTCCCCAGTCAGTGCCTCCTCAAGTAGCTGTCTCCCCAGTCAGTACCTCCTCAAGTGGCTGTCTCCCCAGTCAGTACCTCCTCAAGTAGCTGTCTCCCCAGTCAGTGCCTCCTCAAGTGGCTGTCTCCCCAGTCAGTACCTCCTCAAGTGGCTGTCTCCCCAGTCAGTACCTCCTCAAGTGGCTGTCTCCCCAGTCAGTACCTCCTCAAGTGGCTGTCTCCCCAGTCAGTACCTCCTCAAGTAGCTGTCTCCCCAGTCAGTACCTCCTCAAGTAGCTGTCTCCCCAGTCAGTACCTCCTCAAGAAGCTGTCTCCCCAGTCATCACCTTCCAGTGGCTATCTACCTAGTCTCCCCAGTCATTAACTGTCCAAGTGTCTGTCTCCCCAGTCATTACCTCCCAAGTGGCTGTCTCTCCAGTTATTCTATCTCCAATTAGTTGTCTCCCCAGTCATTATCTCCCCAAGTGGCTGTCTCCCCCGGGCATTCCATCCCCGAGTGGCAGTCTCCCCAGTCATTACTTCAACTGACAGTCTCCCAGTTCACTATCTCCCCAGTCACTACCTCCCCACGTGGCTGAGACGTCTCCCCAGTCATCATAACTCCCCGGGAACAACTTTCTCCCAAGCGAGACTACTTTCCGACCCAATGCTTCCTATTAGCCCTTCTCTTTCTCATTCCTTAACTCCCACAACTCATCTCCCCACGACCCGGTCAAGGGGGAGAAGAACGTTCGGGAAAATGGACGCCATTCCCCACCAGCAACCAGTAGAGCATCAGCGTTTATCTTGGAATACAAATCATTCTTTTTTTAAACGTTCAAATGGCTCGTTCACGTCATTTACATAACCGTACATGCTTCTGGTACGCAACATGTAACGATAGAGTTTCTATATCTACTTATAACGGTAGAGTTTCTATATCTACTTATAACGGTAGAGTTTCTATATCTACTTATAACGGTACAGTTTCTATATCTACTTATAACGGTAGAGTTTCTATATCTACTTATAACGGTAGAGTTTCTATATCTACTTATAACGGTAGAGTTTCTATATCTACTTATAACGGTACAGTTTCTATATCTACTTATAACGGTAGAGTTTCTATATCTACTTATAACGGTAGAGTTTCAAAATCTTTTCTGTGTTCTGGCGAGGGCGTATATATCTCTCTGTTCTTCACTGGCTTTCAAATGCTCCTTCCCATCCAATCCAACTTACAGACGTTCGAAGCCCATCTCTATTTTCCCTTTTTCTTTATATTTCATGAGCGGAATATTTTCCCCGAATTTTAACTAGTGACAACAAGGAATGAAGATCTTCAGAAGACACAGAGACAACAAGGAATGAAGATCTTCAGAGGACACAGAGACAACAAGGAATGAAGATCTTCAGAAGACACAGAGACAACAAGGAATGAAGATCTTCAGAAGACACAGAGACAACAAGGAATGAAGATCTTCAGAAGACACAGAGACAACAAGGAATGAAGATCTTCAGAAGACACAGAGACAACAAGGAATGAAGATCTTCAGAAGACAGAGAAAAAAGAAATGAAAACGAATTATTTCCTAGTCAGTAAACAAAGCGTTTCCGGTTGATATCTTTCCTTAAATGCGACTTCCATCAGCGCTTCCACCAGGGCCAGAGAGTCTCTCTACCCGCTCGCTTACTTGCCCCCTCGACCACGACCATGGGACACAAACGTGAAGGAAAAAACCCCCCACAAAACCTTCGGCTTGATTTATATGAAGTGTGTTCATCAACGGCCAGTCTGGCCGCCTCTGGCAACCCCCCCTAAACCCCTCCAACCCCCTCTCTCTCTCTCATGACGTATGATCACCACACCACCCCAACCCCACACTACCCTAACCCCTCCAGCGGCCGCCGAGCCGCGTTCGTGACGTCAGAGATTAACTTTGAAAATGACACAAGCATTTCCAACAACCCCCAACCCTCCCCCCCCCCCTTCTTCTGTAACCCTCTAGCGGGAATTACGACACATGTTGTAATGTCCACTCCTACGCTCCCGCTCCCTGAATGTGGTTGTTTCTATTCATTCGCAATGATGAACTTGTGAAATCAGTTGCGAAATCCAGGGCACTGATAGGGAGGTGGTGGAGTGGCAACAATATACTCGCGTTCGAATCTCTCTCTCTCTCTCTCTCTCTCTCTCTCTCTCTCTCTCTCTCTCTCTCTCTCTCTCTCGTAACCGATAAAGTCAATTTAATTCAAGCCGGCTATTATGCCAAGTAAAGACACAAAAATGAATTACCAGTTTTATGTTGCTGATACTAGAATATAATTCAAGTTGTGGGCAACTGAAATATAAACCCTTGACAGTGGCAGAGGTGAAGGTACAGATTTGACGTAGATGGGGTAAACAAAATTTGACAGAGGGGGTAAACAAGACTTGGCAGAGATGGGGTAAATAAGACCTGACACAGATAGGGGTAAACAAGATTTGACGTAGATGGGGTAAACAAAATTTAACAGATGGGGTAAACAAGACTTGGCAGAGATGAGGTAAATAATACTCGACACAGATAGGGTAAACAAGATTTGACGTACATGGGGTAAACAACATTGGAGACAGATGGTGGGGGTAAACTGTCCCATGAAAATGTGGCGTGTGAGTCAGGCAGCGGCGGAGGAGGAGAAGGAGGGTAGCATTGTGGTGGTGAGTGGGTTCAGTCCTTATGATGCGAGTGTTGACACGTCCTTTCCCCAACCACTGTGGTATCCTGTCAAGGAGGGGGAGGGAGGGAGGACTCGAACCCCGACAATACGACAGCGACGCTCACTTACTCCTGTCCTTGAAGCGGGCAATATTCTACCCTTCTTCATCCAACCCCTCCTCTCTCTTACCCCCTCCGCACTAAATAAATAAATAAATGAATAAATAAAATAAAGGACACATGTTCTTATACACTTCTTTTCCTGGTGCAACACACCAACACCTTCCTGAACCAGAATTGGACATCGATCACCCAGCGACTCACCCCCTGTAATGGTGGGTTTTTACGCCTCGAGCGCTTTTTAAGTGTACCGAGCTTCGCTCTGACCTTAGCAAGAAGAGAGGCGTTCTTTCCTGTCCCGCGGTGCGTTTCGGACACAGCGAGGCGACCCCCGAGAGAGAGAGAGAGAGAGAGAGAGAGAGAGAGAGAGAGAGAGAGAGAGAGAGAGAGAGAGAGAGAGAGAGAGAGAGAGAGAGAGAGAGAGACCTCCATCCTGACTACTTGGTGGCAAACATCCTTGCCCTATTTGGTCTCCCCCCGTCGCCTGGTACTCCATTCTTACTCACCCAAGTCTATACATCTTGAACGCTCGACCCTCTTCAAGTACCGAACGTGGTGCGATCGCTGAGCAAGACGGCAAGGCATGTCCCGAGCCTTGGAGATTCTCATCAAACATTAAAGGGATCGTAAGAGGAGGGTCGTCGTAAAGTTGATCAAACCTTAGAGGGGTCGTAAGAGGGTCGTCGTAAAGTTGATCAAACCTTAGAGGGGTCGTAAGAGGGTCGTCGTAAAGTTGATCAAACCTTAGAGGGGTCGTAAGAGGGTCGTCGTAAAGTTGATCAAACCTTAGAGGGGTCGTAAGAGGGTCGTCGTAAAGTTGATCAAACCTTAGAGGGGTCGTAAGAGGGTCGTCGTAAAGTTGATCAAAACCTGGAGGTGGTCGTAAGAGGAGTGTCGTCGTAAAGTTGATCAAACCCTGGAGGTGGTCGTAAAGGAGGGTCGTCGTTGTTGAACCCTGGTTACCAAGGCTCTATAATATAGAGTCTATAGAGACATCGTCCCCAAGGAGGAGGTGGTTGAACCCTGGTTACAAAGGTTCTATAATATAGACAAAGGCTCTATAATATAGAGTCTAGAGACCACGTCCCAAGAAGGAAGAGGTGGTTGAACCCTGGTTACAAAGGCGCAAAGGCTCTATAATATAGAATCTATAGAGACATCGTCCTCAAGGAGGAGGAAGAGGTGGGGTCGATACATCGTACACACAAACTCACGTAACTGAAAGGGTTTCAAGTCGTGGAGATTCATGTCGACTTTTCCATTGGAAGATGCACGGTAGGAACGGCCGTTGCCCGGGTAGTTTCCCCCTGGCTTTCTCCTGCTCTTCCTGGCCAAACGCCGTCAAGGGCGTCGACACACTTGAACACACAGGACGAGAGACCCTTATGGTCAAGTACCTTATGTGATTGGACACTCTTGTATGACCCCCCCAGTCAAAGCTTGTCTTGTAGTTCCAGTGTGTGTGTGTGTGTGTGTGTGTGTGTGTGTGTGTGTGTGTGTGTGTGTGTGTGTGTGTGTGCGTGCGTGTGTGGCGTGTGTGTGCGTGTGTGTGTGTGTGTGTCTACACCAAGCACGTACGGACAGTCCTTGGGCCTCTCTCTCTCTCTCTCTCTCTCTCTCTCTCTCTCTCTCTCTCTCTCTCTCTCTCTCCTCAGAAACGGGTCTTGCCCTCACCTTCAGCCACCGCTTGAGGAACGGGCCCGAGACTACCCATAAGCGAGGGTTCGAGACCTCATCCCTCCTCCACCTGCAGAAGGTGACGAAGGCCCCGGCCACGCTCACCGCTCGTAAAAGCTCCTCACTCTACACCAGCTCGCGAGGCGCGTGCGTGATGAGGGGGAGCGGGTGGGGGAGCCTCACTACCCCTAAATCGAAATCGAGGAACTCATCTTTCTCAACAGGTGTCGCGGCGGCGAGAGAGAGAGAGAGAGAGAGAGAGAGAGAGAGAGAGAGAGAGAGAGAGAGAGAGAGAGAGAGAGAGAGAGAGGAGGAGGAGACTTGAAACCTTCGTCAGTCGTCGGACTCCAAACCCATCGCCTCCCAACGAACACAAAAATGTCGTCGTGCTCTCCGTTTTCTTCAACTTCCTCCTCCAAAGCACTTCTTTCAAAGCAAAGAATCTTTTTTTATTATTATTTTTTTCCCCCTAACGCATTTCTAATCCGTTCTTTTATGATTTCAATCATTCATGGCATTCAAAGTGATACTGACCGATGGTCACAGCCCGGGGGGGGGGGGAGATAATTGTGGCGTGCTCTTTGTATTGAACAATAAAAAAAACAAAAAATATTCCGGATGTTATCAAATTGTTATTAATGTTTTTGTTTACCTCTATTAAGGCTCTGGTCACGGACAACAGTCCTTGCGAATGCCTAGCCTTAAATTCAACACGAACATATATATATATATGTGTGTGTGTGTGTGTGTGTGTGTGAGAGAGAGAGAGAGAGAGAGAGAGAGAGAGAGAGAGAGAGAGAGAGAGAGAGAGAGAGAGAGAATCTTTGGGGGGGAGGAGGAGGCATTCAAACTCCTGCCTTCTCAGAAATCATCAGTTCTTCCATGCTGCCAAAACAAGACTTCAAAACATTCACTACTGGTTTTCAGACACACACACACACACACACACACACACACACACACGCACAAAACTGTTTATCTAAACACGACTGTTAATGGTTTTTACAGCGAGGGATGCGAAGGATTGACTGCCAGGACCTGTTTTTCCTGTAAGGTGTCTGAAGTGGTTAGAACTAGTCTTTATAAATACACCACGAATCCAAGGCTCCGAGTCCCACAACTCAAGCGAACACGACTCCACTCTTGCCCGCACGAATACGTTCTCGTTCGTAAAAGGGCATAATTCCTGGCTCTGTTCGTATGTATGTATTTGCTCCACCACCCTCCCATCACCAAGGTTGTTGTTGTGGTGGATACATCGTCGCATTATCAAAACAAGGACACAAAACAAGTACACATACGCCGATATATATATATATATATATATATATATATATATATATATATATATATATATATATATATATATATAGTTGCTCCGACAGATCTTGTGGTCGCTACCGATGCCATACACACACACACACACACACACACACACACACACACACACACACACAGGAATCGCAAACTTTAAATAAAATCGTAAATATAATAACTAATAGAACATCCTGTGGCGGGTTCCACTTTCCTTCACTATACGCAGTTAGCACATTATATATATATATATATATATATACATATATATATATATATATATATATATATATATATATATATATATATATATTGGAAATGATCACAATATTGCGCGTGATCAAGATATTCCTATGAGTCCACGGGGAAAATGGAACACGATAAGTTCCCAAGTGCACTTTCGGGTAATAATCACATCATCAGGGGAGAGACAAGAGAGAAACATAAGTCAGTTGATATACATCAGACGAAGCTAGGATGCCATTTGGTAAATATTCTCTCCATGTGACCAAACCATTTCAAAACACCCTCCTCTGCTCTCTCAACCACACTCTTTTTATTACCACACATCTCTCTCACTCTATTATTACTTACTCGATCAAACCACCTCACACCACGTATCGTTCTCAAAACATCTCATTTACAGCACATCCACCCATATTCCATATGGCAAACCTGGCATTTATGCCTAAGTATACAAATGATGTCTACTAATACCACGACCTAAGCCTTACACACAGACGTTCAAAATACTGATCAAATACCATACAAGATAATTCTATATCAAAATCCTGGGGGGAAATAAAAGGCATTTTTGAAGGCGCCGTACATTCGCCTCACACCAGCCTCGCGACAGAACCAGACAGAACCACCATAGCCTTCTTGGCCCAAGTGTGGATAACCGCCACCAAAGAGGGCCTCTGCCTCTCCCCCTAACAAGATCAAACTAGTTTTACCCCGAGACCAGGCGCGGCTAAACCCCCGGCAAAACCCCGACCGAGCTGGTTCAGCCAGCCCTCTGTGGCGACCTTCAGAATCATAAATACGCCATTACCACCACCTTCCTTAGGGCTTCAGTCGAACGCGGGAGACGAACGAATGCCATAGGTCAAATGTGGACCAAGAAGTAAATCACATATGAACGAATACGGATGAGACACTGTGTTATAACAACAATGCCCATTTTCGCCCGCGAAATTGGCAATGGCTAACAGTGATACTGAGAAATCAAGCCATCATTTATAAGACAAGAGCCTTCGCACCAACCAACCCCCCAACCTCCCCCACAATTATTTTTTTTTTTTCTTCGGACACCTTCACACCCCCCCCTACCAATTATTTTCCCATAAAGAACTGGCAACTAAGAAGAGGTTTATGACGCACAAGCGAAAGGCTACCACATAGCAAGGCTGCAGAATGGTTTTCTACTGACACAATTACAAAAATGTTGGTATACGGTGCATTTTAATGAATTAACTCGTCCAATTTCCTCGTTTTTGTGTTCATTCTCTCCCTCATTTTCCTGCTTCGTGTACGAGAGTTGCCCTCCAGCAACGCGGCAGCGTCGCGTTACCCAACCGTTCGCCCGCGCCAGACGTACGACACAAGGTGCACCTCCCCCCTCCCTCCCCCAACAACTCTTCTTCAGTAGCCGCTGGTGTTCAAGGGTCACACACAACGATAGCGAACGTGGTATTACAAATTATCTCGAACAATCTCAAGAGGATGTTCGTGTCTCCTCTAATCTGGTGGTTTTATAACTTTAAGTTGGCGGGCCTTAACGACCCTGGGCGGCGGGCACACAGTCCGCGCGCCACAGTATGGGTTCCCCCGCGCGCGCCTACACGACACATTAAGATAACCTTAGCATTTGTGTTATCAACAAGCCCGCTCAAAAACGAAGGTGTTTAGCAGATGATTAACAGATACTGGTGGCTTCTACGGTGCCCTGTGGATGTGCAAATTAAACAATACATTCAACAGGAAGAAAATATCAGTATTTTTGGAGTGGACGAACCAACTTCGGCTGACTATGTATGTCTGGCGGCTCACACAGACTGGATCATCATCGCGTCCATTTTTCCTCATTCTCCTCTTACGTCATCTTATAAAAATATGGATAATACTTTAAATGCTTTCATTATGATGGTGCAATCCGGGTCACACCTGCAATACAGTCTGTTGCAGGATAATATTCAATATCTGCAAGGCTCCCATGAACCTCACAGATACCCAGCTCTACCACAGCCATCCCCTCAGACGATAGTCCTACCACAGCTATCCCTACTGTCCCCAGCCCTACCACAGCACACTCTCCTGACCTGACCCGTCCTACCACAGCCATCCCTCCAGAACCCCAGTCCTACCACAGCAAACCCTCCTGCCCACAGCCCTACCACAGCAAACCCTCCTGACCCCCAGTCCTACCACAGCAAACCCTCCTGACCCCCAGTCCTACCACAGCAAACCCTCCTGAATCCCAGTCCTACCACAGCAAACCCTCCTGAACCCCAGTCCTACCACAGCCATCCCTCCACATCCAAGCCCTATCACAGCCATCCCTCACAACAACGACTTCGCAACCCCTGCTACTGGCAGCACCACAGTCATTCCTACAACACCCCCTTTTCTCCTTAGCCTCCAACCCCTGCCGGCCACCCAGTCCTATCACCGCCAGTCCTCTAATGGGGTCGAACCTTCTCTGGTTGGCTTTCGTGTGTACACATACGACACTGGACACAAAACCCTGTGCCAGGGGCCATGCTTGGGATGAAGAAAGGAGAGACGATTCTTCTCCATTCTGCTCCTCAAAAACTCCATGAGTACAACAAGTTCCTCCGAAGGACGGTTCCAAGACAGAGCATCAAGTGAGTTGAAGCCTAGCCTCTGTCACGCCGGAGTCTGGTCCAAAAATAACTATCAAGGTGTTTTCCCCCCTCCTCCCCCATCTTCCTTGGACGCATAAGGCACAGATAACCTGGTCTTGCTGTGTCATTTCCCTCGTCCAATACCTCCCAAGATCCTGCCTTGATATCCGGAGCCTACCAGCGGTGACAAATGAGATGAAAATAAAGTAGGAATGGACACAAACGGGTTAAGAGACGAGATTTAGTCGGACGTTTCGACTTGGCAAAGGTTTTCCGCGCGAAGGGGGGCATGACAAGGAGGAGACTCAGGAGACAAGGAAGCGTCGGTCAATTTGCCGTACGCCTCGACGTCATCCTACCCCGAAGTCGCTCGCCCCAGCTAGGTGGGTTCTGGCAATTCTGTCCACTCATTCGCTGCGATCTTGACCGCTAACCCTGACCACTGGATAAAACCAGCTTTTATGATGCTGGACACTTCCATGCTAAAGCGCGCAGCTTCTAGAGCTTTCCTAACCTGATTATTAACCCCTTCGCGTCATATTCTTGCTTCGTCCTTATTAGCAATATTCTGTCTGTATACATCTACATCTCTGACGCCCGTTCCTATTAGCAGCTCCCTCCCTCCCTCAAGGGCGTGGCCACGGCAACAGAGAGTCCCTCCATAACTTGCGAACTCCCGCGCTGATTCTTAGCCTTCTGTGTCTCAACCTTAATAGGACGTGATGTTGCACTGTTCTCTCTGCGAAACCTTCGAGCGGCTTACCAATGATAAGAGCGTTCACATCTGCCACATGGAATACTGCACACCCGACACATTCCTTGCCGCCACCCTAACCGCTTGGTTTATATCAAACGGCCACACCAGTTTTCTCTCCCGACTATGTGGCAATAACTAAACATTTTTTTGTTAGTATGAATCTCATAAACGAGTTTCTCTCGCGTCGGAAAATGCGATGAATTTCTTGCTGTATGTGGAGACGCTCTCTCCTCGCCACTCTCTCTTCCACCTCTCCATCATTCTTCCCGCCTTGTTCTCCAGCCTTAGTAGCTGTCCTCTGGAGGTAGTCTAGCTAGCATGAGGAAAGCTTCAATAAAGCATTCTACTTCTTTTCGAGGCTCCTGACTTCAAAGTCTTCGTTCAGGAGGACTTGCGTGGTGGCACATCCCCTCCACCAGTTACGAGAAGCAGGGACTGCAACAACAACGTGACCAACTTGCCGACTGCTGCAACCCCGAAGCACAAACCGGCAGCCGCCACTCACACCCCCAAAGGAGCAGCGGCGGCACGCGCCATCCACACGTACCTCCTGCAGGCGCTCCATACAAACCCGCGAGCCACGCGCTTCCGCCATGTGCACCTGCTTCACCTCATGCACCGCCGGGCCCCTGCCAAGCCTGTCTCATACACCTCACCCAAATGCACCTGACCCCCCCACCACTCCTACCACAATCCTACACTTAAAGAGTATTGCTATGCCTTGCCTCCCGCTCTGTTTCATGATTCATATAATTCCAACCCATAAGAACACCCATATATATATATATATATATATATATATATATATATATATATATATATATATATATATATATATATATATATATTCATTTATTTTATCTATTTTACTTTGTTGCTGTCTCCCGCGTTAGCGAGGCAGCGCAAGGAAACACACGAAAGAATGGCCCAACCCACCCACATACACATGTATATACATACACGTCCACACACGCTCATATACATACCTATACATCTCAGCGTATACATACATATACACACACAGACACATACATATATACACACGTACATAATTCATAGTCTACCCTTATTAATTCCGTCGCCACCCCGCCACACATGAAATAACAGCCCCCTCCCCCAGCATGTGTGCGAGGTAGCACTAAGAAAAGACAACAAAGGCCACATTCGTTCACACTCAGTCTCTAGCTGTCATGTGTAATGCACCGAAACCACAGCTTCCTTTCCACATCCAGGCTCCACAGAACTTTCCATGGTTTACCCCAGACACTCCACATGCCCTGGTTCAATCCACTAACAGCACGTCGACCCCGGTATACCACATCGTTCCAATTCACTCTATTCCTTGCATGCCTTTCACTTTGTCTCTGTCTCCCGCGTTACCGAGGTAGCGCAAGAAAACAGACGAAAGAATGGCCCAACCCACCCACATACACATGTATATACATAAACGCTCACACACGCACATAAACATACCTATATATTTCAACATATACATACATATACATACACAGACATATACATATAAAAACATGTACATATTCATACTTGCTACCTTCGTCCATTCCAGTCGCCACCCAGCCACACATGAAATGGCACTCCCCTCCCATCGCATGTGTATTGCACCGAAACTACAGCTCCCTTTCCACATCTAGGCCCTACAAAACTTTTCATGGTTTACCCAGACGCTTCAAATGCCCTGGTTCAATCCATTGACAGCAAGTCGACCCCGGTATACCACATCGTTCCAATTCACTCTATTCCTTGCACGCCTTTCACCCTCCTGTAGGTTCAGGCCCCGATCGCTCAAAATCTTTTTCACGCCATCTTTCTCCCTCCAATTTGGTCTCCCACTTCTCCTCGTTCCCTCTACCTTTGACACATTTGTCCTATTTGTCAATTTTTCCTCACTCATTCTCTCCATGTGACCAAACCATTTCAATACACCCTCTTCTGCTCTCTCAACCACACTTTTTATTACCAAACATCTCTCTCACCCTTTCTTTACCTACTCGATCAAACCACCTCACGCCACATATTGTCCTTAAACATCTCATTTCCAACACATACACTCTCTTCCGCACAACCCTATCTATAGCCCATACCTCGCAACCATATAACATTGTTGGAACCACTTCTAACATACCCATTTTTGCTCTCCGAGATAACGTTCTCGCCTTCCACACATTCTTCAACGCTCCCAGAACCTTCGCCCCTTCCCCCACCCTATGATTCACTTCCGCTTCCATGATTCCATCCGCTGCTAAATCCACTCCCAGATATCTACAACACTTCACTGCCTCCAGTTTTTCTCCATTCAAACTTACCTCCCAAATGACTTGTCCCTCAACCCTACTGTACCTAATAACCTTGCTCTTATTCACATTCACTCTCGGCTTTCTTCTTTCACACACTTTACAAAACTCAGTCAACAGCTTCTGTAGTTTCTCACCCGAATCAGCCACCAGCGCCGATTCATCAGCAAACAACAACTGACTCACTTCCCAAGCCCTCTCATCCATAACAGACTGCATACTTGCCCCTCTCTCCAAAACTCCTACATTCACCTCCCTAACAACCCCATCCATAAACAAATCATACAACCATGGAGACATCACGCACCCCTGCTGCAAACCAACTTTCACTGGGAATCAATCACTTTCCTCTCTTCCTACACGTACACATGCCTTACATCCTCGATAAGAACTTTTCACTGCTTCTATCAACTTGCCTCCCACACCATATATCCTTAATGCCTTCCACAGAGCATCTCTATCAACTCTATCATATGCCTTCTCCAGAGCCATAAATGCTACATACAAAGTCATCTGTTTTTCTAAGTTTTTCTCACATACATTCTTCAAACCAAACACCTAATCCACACATCCTCTACCACTTCTAAAACCACACTGCTCTTCCCAAAGCTGATGCTCTGTATATGCCTTCACCCTGTCAATCAATACCCTCCCATATCATTTCCCAGGCGTACTCAACAAACTTATACCTCTGTAATTTGAGCACTCACTCACCTTTATCCCCTTTGCCTTTGTACAATGGCACCATGCATGCATTCCGCCAATCCTAAGGCACTTCACCATGAACCATACATACAACGAATAATCTCAACAACACAGTCACTCCCTATCTTAAATAAATTCCAGTGCAATATCAGCCATACATAATCATTTGCCTGCAGGCTAGGCTAGCCTATGTGAACGTTAGGTCTGATCAAAATAATATATACATTTCTTTCCGAGTACAGAGAGGTGTTCGACATTTCCTCAGCCGCATTAATTAAGGCCAAGGCTCCAACAATACACCTTAAATGTATGTTTTTTGAACTTGTAAATTGTATTACTAATAATTCCACCGATTAAAAAAAAAAATTGTAATTTTCATTTTGTTTTTACCGCTCGTAGCATGACCGTAATGACAATCTGTATCAGGAGCGTCGTTTTCTGCCACACCAACCACGGGACATGAAAATGAAAACGGAGATACACAGTATATACATATATATATCTAATTTTCTGTATCCGGCCGGAAAACACGTATTTTCCAACAATCGTTGGAACATTCCATCGCTTGGGAGTCAACTGGACTATTCGTTGTCAAGCTTTGAACCCACGCAATTTGGAAGGGCTACTATGTAACTCTACGTCCAACTTGTCTCGCACGACCAAAAGGATCAAATCAATATGTGAAGCGGAAAAAAAAAGAAAAAGAAAAAGATCTACGATACATTTGAAGATTCCCGCCCTTTCTCTCAAGCGTACGACGACCACTGTTGATGGCGATCATCATAAACACCTCCCTTTAAGATGTCGCAACGGTACGAGCTTTGGGTACGACTCCTACTGCGACCCTGTTTGACTTGGGTCCCATTAACGGCGTGACGTTTGAGACAAACCCCTTCAAGGAGGGGTGGGGAGATCATGTCAAAGGTCACGCGAAATCGTGAAGTCATGCCATACCTCTCGCTCTCTCAAGGGGGTTAAAAAGGACTCTTCCCGCATTCGTCGTAAAGGGTAAAGAAAGAAAACGTTTCGAGGCATAGCATTGTACTACACCCATAACTTTTCCGACAATGTCCACATGACGGCAGGGAACTTGAAGACGCTTCCTGCAAAGGATACGTCTACGCCTGGCGACTGCTTCTACTGCGACGGAATGTTTCACAGCTGACAATAGAAGACGAGAATCAAGAGAGCAAGAGACGTGAGTTGTGACATGCGATGGACTCACCTAATGTTAGGAGAGGCGGCGAGGTGGTGTTCTGTGGCCGGAGGAGGGTGCGCAGTTGGAAGGGGTGACCCTTGTTGCCGGCCTCGCACGACCCTCCTGCCAGCGGGCTGCCGAGCAACGGCTTCAGACGGGAGTTGACCGTCGACGTCAGGGCGCATCCCGCATAACGTCCCCCCTCCACGAGACGGTCGTAGTCCACGTGGTACGATCCGACCCGACAGACTGGTCGCGTCTGAGAGCTTTCTTTTAAGAGATGGTTCAGCAGGGGTTGCGAACCCATCTCGGTCGGCTTCGCGGACTCTCTCTCACCAACCATGGTTTGCCCTAGGTAGGTGAGATCCCGAGACTGGTCGGGGGTGTGGCCAAGCACACGAGCCACACCTCGACCGTCACTAGGTGTATGGGCCACACCCCGAGCCTGTCCACGAGTCACACCCCGGGACTGGCCGGGAAGCTGGGTCATACCCCGGGATTGGCCGGGATGATGGGCCACACCCCGGGATTGGCCGGGATGATGGGCCACACCCCGGGATTGGCCGGGATGATGGGTCACCACAGCCCGAGATTGGCCGGGATGATGGGCCACACCCCGCGATTGGCCGGGATGATGGGCCACACCCCGCGATTGGCCGGGATGATGGGTCACACCCCGGGATTGGCCGGGAAGCTGGGTCACACCCCGAGACTGGCCAGAATGATGGGTTACACCCAGGGAGTGTTGACCAGGGTGGTGGGTCACACCACCAGCGTGTTGAGGTGTGGGTTGGATGACGCTCCCCTGATGGCCAGAGGGATACGTTGCACTTCCCATATGGCCGGGCAAGTATCCAGGGGCCGCCACACTTCGAGTCTGACCGGCTGAGGGTAACAGTCCACCGTGGGTCAATGTCGTCTGGAGCAGACCCTGAAGTTGGTACAGGTCATACGCGTCCCCCTGAGACGGGCTCGCAACACTGAGGAGTCCCTGACTCTGCCCGTACGATAAGGGCGATCTCGGGTGACCGCGCGCCTCGAGATACGACGGAGTCCTAGAGTCCGACACGGGAATCATCTGGGCTGACCACGACAGATCCAGGGCAGCGCCGTCGCGGCAGCGTTTGGCCGGCGTCCGGAGGGTTTCGCTACTCTCGCACAGCGACGTGTCACCGTCAGGAGATCGGCTCCGTTTCCTGCCGGAGAAGGTCATGCTCCCAACCAAAGGTTCATCTTCGAGAGACACAAAGGAATGAGGCATTCTGCTAAATGCTGACAACGTCTGTGGCGAGTCGACACTAAAGCTACTGGGGGAACTGGCGGTCAAGTCACTAGGGGTACTTCTCAGGATCAAAGTGGGTGACAGGCGGTAAGGATAGAGCGGATCACTAATCTGCAGGTGGGAGTCCTTCTCGGGGCGGGAGGCCGTAGGACGCGTCTTGCTCTGGAAGTCATCCAGGCCCTCGAACTTCCCCGATAACACAGGAGAGACTGGCGGGAGGTCCGGGAAGTCCCTCAGCTTGAGGAAGCTCTGGTGGTCAAGCTCACAGCCCGTCTCCTGCCTCGGCCGCTTCTTTGGGTGTAGTCTGGCTAGCGGTGAGGGGCAGTCCTCAGGGTCTCCCTTATTGCCATGATCCATCGGCATTAGAGGCGGCATGGGCTTGCAGATGACCGTGGACCTCGGGGTCTCCTCCATGTTCACCCTTGAAATGATGAAGGACTTGAGTTTGGGAGTGTTGCCTTGGTCCCGGAATGAGGAGAAGGTGGGCGATTGAGGAGACCGCACCTCCGTGTTCTCCAGGCTAGTTTCGACACACATCTCCGCCATCGCTGTTGTCACAGGTCTCCAGAAAAGGTGGAGATATGTAGAAGATGGTGGCGAGGTACTGAGGATGGTGTGTGAGTGTGTGTGTGTGTGTGTGTGAGTGTGTGAGTGTGAGTGTGTGTGGAGATATGAGTAGGGGTTGATGACACTTAGGGTGAGGTTGGGGAGCTACTGTGTTACCTCAGCCTGAGGCTACTGTCTTTGCCTCACGAAAAGTCATCACAAATGGAACCCTTTACACACTTCCATCACTAAACGAACTTTTTCCACATACATCATCACCATCAGATGCACTGCTTGGGGGGCACTCTATGCGCCACCGTGTTCAACACGCACAGTCGACCTTTCCAATAGGTTTACTGGGAGGCCCATACTCACACAAGAGTCCTCCTCACTACATCATGACACTAACAACACTGACCACAACGCATGTCAATCTTGCTGCGTTCACTTCACGCTCACGGTTCCCTTTTGGCAAGTCCCAGAAACCGTGGACGAGGAGGCTAGGCGGAGCGCTGGCTGGCCACAGGAAACCAGGCACTCCTCACTCCTGTGGAGGCCAGAGCCACACTAGCACTCGACCACCGTGTATCCTCTCTCGTCCACCACGGCAATCGGCATGGCACTGATAACACGCCTCAGACCTCGACACATGGACACCCAGGTTATCTCTTATCATGGCCGCTCCGGCTGGAGGTAGAAGGGTTAGTCAGTCAGTTGTGGCGATGATAAGGCCTACAGGGGACGCCGGCCACGCCTCCACACGGCAGAGTTTTCCGAAGAAGGGTGGAGGAAGGACGGACGGGAGATGAGAGGGGGGTGTTCGGTAGGGCGGCGTTCTGACACAAGCCGCTGGAACAAGCAGGAGGCGCTTGCGGGACGACGAGTTGAAGGTCACGGAGAGACGGGGGTGTTACAACAACCGAAGGGCGTCTCCCTAGATCGCCTCTCGTAACCTCAGTAAGTCCCAGCGGGCCAGCCAAGTGTTGCGCGAGGGGGTAAGACACGACGGCCTTAGCCTTCTTGATTCGGGGTCAGTCGCCCGGCACGACGGTCGGCGTCCGGCTAGGCTCGTCATGGGGTCTCGTGGCGACGCCGCTGATAGAGAGGGACCCAACACCAGCGCCGGCATGGTCCAACTAACCCGACGGACGGACCGCTGCCAAGGACGAGGGGGCCGATCTCAGCGAGGATGGACCGCTGCCACGGACGAAGGACTGGGCTTACCAAGGATGGACCGCTGCCACGGACGAAGGACTGGGCTTACCAAGGATGGACCGCTGCTACGGACGATGGGCCGATCTCAGCGAGGATGGACCGCCGCCACGGACGATGGACCACGATCACTGAGAGATGGACCATGACCCGCTGTGAAGTGTACTACCCCCCAACCAAGGGGCCAGGTTGCAGGTTCAGGCTACGTCAAGGTCTGGTCAAGCTTAGGTTCACCACCAGGATGAGGCGTGGTTAGCTTTGACAGGGCGTGGTAAGGCTTGACGGGGCGTGGCTAGACTTGACTGGGAGTGGCTAGGCTTGACTGGGCGTGGCTTGGCTTATTGGACCGTGGCTAGGCTTGACTGGGTGTGGCTTGGCTTGACGGGAAGTGGCTAGGTTTGACTGGGTGTGGTGGCTTGGCTTGACTGGGCGTGGCTAGGCTTGACGGGACGTGGCTAGGCTTGACGGGACGTGGCTAGGCTTGACGGACCTTAGCTAGGCTTGACTGGGTGTTGTGTCGAGGCTAGACGGAGGGATGATACGCCTGACAGGTGGTCTACAGGCTTGACGGGTGAGGCTAGGTTTGACGGGACGTGGTCTGTCATGAAGAGGGGCGTGGACGGGCTTGACGGGGCGTGGTCTGTCTTGACGGGGTGTGGAAGGGCCCGATGGCTTTGGCGAGAGACTACGAGACACGTGTCTGAGGAGGAAAACAAAGAGACAGATATTTAGTGGAAGGGAAAAACGTAGACTCTGGTGATGGTTAATGTAATTCAAATGACAGTCGTAAGGCATCCAGCGTCCTACAGTAGACTCTGGTTATATAAGTCTACCATGAAGAATACACCGAGGAATATACTCCGGGAATATACTCAACGTCATTTGTCTTGGGTCAGTGTTGTATGACAGTATACTCACACCCCCAACCCAAATAGGGTCTGATATGCGAGTATAACCTAGCCATATAACCCTGATAGAAACACCGGTCTGTGGTTATACCATGACAGTATACTCTAACCAATGGACGATTACATCAGTACCATGAACTGCCCTCAGTATGCTCCCACCATGATGTCACTGCAGCTCCCACCATGATGTCACTGCAGCTCCCACCATGATGTCACTGCAGCTCCCACCATGATGTCACTGCAGCTCCCACCATGATGTCACTGCAGCTCCCACCATGATGTCACTGCAGCTCCCACCATGATGTCACTGCAGCTCCCACCATGATGTCACTGCAGCTCCCACCATGATGTCACTGCAGCTCCCACCACGGTGTCACTGCAGCTCCCACCATGATGTCACTGCAGCTCCCACCATGATGTCACTGCAGCTCCCACCACGGTGTCACTGCAGCTCCCACCATGATGTCACTGCAGCTCCCACCACGGTGTCACTACAGCTCCTACCATGATGTCACTGCAGCTCCCACCACGGTGTCACTGCAGCTCCCACCATGATGTCACTGCAGCTCCCACCATGATGTCACTGCAGCTCCCACCATGATGTCACTGCAGCTCCCACCATGATGTCACTGCAGCTCCCACCATGATGTCACTGCAGCTCCCACCATGATGTCACTGCAGCTCCCACCACGGTGTCACTGCAGCTCCCACCATGATGTCACTGCAGCTCCCACCATGATGTCACTGCAGCTCCCACCACGATGTCACTGCAGCTCTCACCATGATGTCACTGCAGGATACAGGGCCACAGACAGGGCCCGGCGGTTGGAAGAAGGAAAAGAAGCCCACAGACCTTTCTTTGCAACAGTGAAAAGGAGGAAGGATTACAGTGTCTGTATACACAGTACACACACACAAATGTCCGGCGTGGGCTCTGGTTAACACGTTATCAACATTACGATCTCATAAGTCCTTTTCCTTATCTTATAATACCCCGTTTCCTTACCCTCTCCCGGTTCACCCGAGACGTTGCTCAACACCAAACCCCTGTGGGGTAACCCAGGGCCTTCTCCCACCTCCGTAACAGACTGTCACGCCTTGATCTGTGCACTGAATCGTTGCTACGGCTTATCTCATAAAAGATAAAGGAGACCTATTGAGAAACGTGTTGATTGCAGGGTTTGAGGAAAGAAAGGGGTTGGGTGCACAAGGCTCATCACCATATCAGTGATCCACGTCATGATAAAAAGAGATAATGGGTCGTCCTTCTGGGAGATAAAGAGTGAGAGACGCATTTCGAAGAGCCACGTTAAGTCTCTCATCCCCCGAAGGAGCCTATACTTCCCTGCTACTGGAGGCAGAGCAGCCTAGGACTTGCAGGACGGGGCCTTCAGAAAGAGGTCCTGGGTAACATCAGCCGGCTAGGATGCTGTTTT
The DNA here is from genome assembly GCF_036320965.1 of Panulirus ornatus. Lineage (NCBI taxonomy): Eukaryota > Metazoa > Arthropoda > Malacostraca > Decapoda > Palinuridae > Panulirus > Panulirus ornatus. Next base: position 6,578,394 of record NC_092287.1, read on the forward strand.
GTGGGGTTAGGGGGGTAGTGACAGGAATGAATGAAGGCAAGCAAGTATATGTAAATGTGTATGTATATAAATGAATGAAGGTAAGCAAGTATGAATACGTCAATGTGTGTGAATGTAATCTCTGCGTATGTATACGTATGTGGGGTTTTATGTGTGTATATATTCCTATGAGCTCACAGGGAAGATGAAACACGATAAGTTTCCAAGTGCACTTTCGTGTAATAATCACAGCATCAGGGGAGACACAAGAGAGGAATATAACAGTCAGTTGATATACATCAAAGTGACGAAGCTAGGACGCCATTTGGTACACATGTGATTGTCCATATATATATATATATATATATATATATATATATATATATATATATATATATATAAATATATATATATATATATATATATATATATATATATATATATATATATATATCCTAACAGTCAGATGAATCTATTCAGCCTTTTTCTTTTCTTAAATACTGGGAAATAAGTTGATGGATGCCTTCATAATGCATATCATTAACCTAATTAATATTCTAATAATAAAAATAACTGTTCTGGAAAATTCGACATCCTTCCACCAATAACCTTACGTTGAATTCGTGACCTGAGAAATCGACATTCGTGACCTGAGAAATCGACATTCGTGACCTCAGAATTCGACATTCGTGACCTCAGAATTCGACATTCGTGACCTCAGAATTCGACATTCGTGATCTCAAAATTCGACATTCGTGACCTCAGAATTCGACATTCGTGACCTCAAAAATCGACATTCGTGACCTCAAAAATTCGTCATTCGTGACCTCAGAATCAGACAGAAGTGTACACCAGTTCTCTAACACCACTGAATTCCTCACCAGTGTCGCCTGGCCAGTAGTAACACCACTTAATCTAACACCACTGGCCAGTGGTTACACCACTTAATCTAACACCACTGGCCAGTGGTTACACCACTTAATCTAACACTGACATCACCAAATGCACAAACGGTTCCCAAGACATGCGCCATCACCATATACACACACACACACACACACACACACACTCCCTTACCGCCTTCGAAGTCGCCACAACGAATAGTCGTGTGAACTATGGCTGTGTCACACACACACACCCACACACACACACACACACACACCCACACACATACACACACACACACCCACACACATACACACCCACACACACACACACACACACACACACACACACGTTGCGTACGTATCCACAAAGATATTCGCAGCTGCAATTCAAGTCTATTGGAACCCGGAAATAACAAATAAAAAATGTAAGGCAACTGAATATATATATATATATATATATATATATATATATATATATATATATATATATATAGATAGATAGATAGATAGATAGATAGATAGATAGATATAGATAGATAGATGGATAGATACACAGATAGACTGATGGATAGATAGATAGGCGAATAGATATGGTTGTACAGACTGGAGGAGGGAGTCGGTCACTTAGCGTCACATGACACAGGTGTCGAGCACTGGTGGGAATCCGTGGGTTCGAACCCTGCAAAAAAAAAAAGGAGAGAAAAAAAAAAAAAAAACGCGTTTTCTGAACCCACCTTCTATCCCGTCATGTCCTATGACCCATCATGCGTCATGGCGCTACGCCTTTCTGGGGGGCAAGAGAGAGAGAGAGAGAGAGAGAGAGAGAGAGAGAGAGAGAGAGAGAGAGAGAGAGAGAGAGAGAGATGGGGGGTGTCCATGACACACTACTATCAAATCGGCAGAGTTATGCCCAAGATACGTTATCGCCCCAGTGATAACAGACACGAGAAATGACACCTTTTCCTTCCCCCCCCCCCCCCCCCCCCTCCCCGAGGAGGAGCGCGCGCGCGCGTTTTTTTTTTTTTTCGTTTTTTCCCCCCAAGGACTACGGCCGGGCCGACCCCACTGGGGGGGGGGGAAGCTGCCAAGATGTGGGTGTGTGTGTGTGTGTGGAGGTGTATGCGTGCGTGTGGAGGTGTGTGTGTGTGTGTGTGTGTGTGTGTGTGTGTGTGTGTGTGTGTGTGTGTGTGTGTGGAGGTGTGCGTGCGTGTGGATGTGTGTGTGTGTGTGTGTGTGTGTGTGTGTGTGTGTGTGTGTGTGTGTGGAGGTGTGCGTGCGTGTGGAGGTGTGTGTGTGTGTGTGTGTGTGTGTGTGTGTGTGTGTGTGTGTGTGTGTGTGTGTGTGTGGAGGTGTGTGTGTGGAGGTGTGCGTGCGTGTGGAGGTGTGTGTGTGTGTGTGTGTGTGTGTGTGTGTGTGTGTGTGTGTGTGTGTGTGTGTGTGTGTGGAGGTGTGTGTGTGTGTGTGTGTGTGTGTGTGTGTGTGTGTGTGTGTGTGTGTGGAGGTGTGTGTGTGTGTGGAGGTGTGTGTGTGTGTGGAGGTGTGTGCGTGCGTGTGGAGGTGTGCGTGAGTGTGGAGGTGTGTGTGTGTGTGGAGGTGTGTGTGTGTGTGTGTGTGTGTGTGTGTGTGTGTGTGTGCGTGCGTGTGGAGGTGTGTGCGTGCGTGTGGAGGTGTGTGTGTGTGTGTGTGTGTGCGTGCGTGTGGAGGTGTGTGTGTGTGTGTGCGCGTGCGTGTGGAGGTGTGTGCGTGCGTGTGGAGGTGTGTGTGTGTGTGTGTGTGTCACGGGGCCAGAGGGAATACAAGCCAACGTGGCAGGTCAACCCAGGTCAGCCATACACCGTGGTGGGTGCTGGGAGGCCATGATGGTTAAGGGCGGGGTCTGGTCAGAGCATGGCGCGCGCGCGCGCTCTCCCTCCTCCTCCTCCTGGAATTAATTTCTCGTACAATAATAACATTATCTACCTTCCTCATTCTGCTATGTAATTTACTCATGCTAATCATCAATTGGGCCAGTATACGAACTGCCCAAATGAGGGGTAGGGTGGTTAGCGCCTGTCGCTCAGGCAATACTAATATTAAACGATAACTGAAAAAAAATTAAAAAAAAAGAATGAAAAAATTACGTTAAAAATTCTAAATAAAACTTTCCTTGGGGGTGGGGGGGCTGAACAGCTTACCCGCCAGCTTTCCTGGGGGGGGCACAGCTTACCCCACCAGCTTTCCTGGGGGTGGGGGGGAACAGCTTACCCCGCCAGCTTTCCTGGGGGGGGGGAACAGCTTACCCGCCAGCTTTCCTGGGGAGGGGGGGAACAGCTTACCCCACCAGCTTTCCTGGGGAGGGGGGGAACAGCTTACCCCACCAGCTTTCCTGGGGGGAACAGCTTACCCCGCCAGCTTTCCTGGGGAGGGGGGGAACAGCTTACCCCACCAGCTTTCCTGGGGAGGGGGGGAACAGCTTACCCCACCAGCTTTCCTGGGGAGGGGGGGAACAGCTTACCCCACCAGCTTTCCTGGGGGGAACAGCTTACCCCGCCAGCTTTCCTGGGGGGGAACAGCTTACCCCACCAGCTTTCCTGGGGGGGAACAGCTTACCCCGCCAGCTTTCCTGGGGGGACAGCTTACTCCGCCAGCTTTCCTGGGGGGGAACAGCTTACCCCGCCAGCTTTCCTGGGGGGGAACAGCTTACCCCACCAGCTTTCCTGGGGAGGGGGGGAACAGCTTACCCCACCAGCTTTCCTGGGGAGGGGGGGAACAGCTTACCCCACCAGCTTTCCTGGGGAGGGGGGGAACAGCTGACCCCACCAGCTTTCCTGGGGAGGGGGGGAACAGCTTACCCCACCAGCTTTCCTGGGGAGGGGGGGAACAGCTTACCCCACCAGCTTTCCTGGGGGGAACAGCTTACCCCGCCAGCTTTCCTGGGGAGGGGGGGAACAGCTTACCCCACCAGCTTTCCTGGGGAGGGGGGGAACAGCTTACCCCACCAGCTTTCCTGGGGAGGGGGGGAACAGCTTACCCCACCAGCTTTCCTGGGGGGAACAGCTTACCCCGCCAGCTTTCCTGGGGGGGAACAGCTTACCCCACCAGCTTTCCTGGGGGGGAACAGCTTACCCCGCCAGCTTTCCTGGGGGGACAGCTTACTCCGCCAGCTTTCCTGGGGGGGACCAGCTTACCCCGCCAGCTTTCCTGGGGGGGAACAGCTTACCCCACCAGCTTTCCTGGGGGGAACAGCTTACCCCACCAGCTTTCCTGGGGGGGAACAGCTTACTCCGCCAGCTTTCCTGGGGGGGGACAGCTTACCCCACCAGCTTTCCTGGGGGGGAACAGCTTACCCCGCCAGCTTTCCTGGGGGGGAACAGCTTACCCCGCCAGCTTTCCTGGGGGGGAACAGCTTACCCCACCAGCTTTCCTGGGGGGGAACAGCTTACCCCGCCAGCTTTCCTGGGGGGGAACAGCTTACCCCGCCAGCTTTCCTGGGGGGGAACAGCTTACTCCGCCAGCTTTCCTGGGGGGGGACAGCTTACCCCACCAGCTTTCCTGGGGGGGAACAGCTTACCCCGCCAGCTTTCCTGGGGGGGAACAGCTTACTCCGCCAGCTTTCCTGGGGGGGAACAGCTTACCCCGCCAGCTTTCCTGGGGGGGAACAGCTTACCCCGCCAGCTTTCCTGGGGGGGAACAGCTTACCCCGCCAGCTTACCCCACCAGCTTTCCTGGGGGGGAACAGCTTACCCCGCCAGCTTTCCTGGGGGAACAGCTTACCCCACCAGCTTTCCTGGGGGGGAACAGCTTACCCCGCCAGCTTTCCTGGGGGGGAACAGCTTACCCCGCCAGCTTTCCTGGGGGGGAACAGCTTACCCCGCCAGCTTACCCCACCAGCTTTCCTGGGGGGGAACAGCTTACCCCACCAGCTTTCCTGGGGAGGGGGGGAACAGCTTACCCCGCCAGCTTTCCTGGGGGGGAACAGCTTACCCCACCAGCTTTCCTGGGGAGGGGGGGAACAGCTTACCCCACCAGCTTTCCTGGGGAGGGGGGAACAGCTTACCCCGCCAGCTTTCCTGGGGGGAACAGCTTACCCCGCCAGCTTTCCTGGGGAGGGGGGGAACAGCTTACCCCGCCAGCTTTCCTGGGGGGAACAGCTTACCCCGCCAGCTTTCCTGGGGGGGAACAGCTTACCCCACCAGCTTTCCTGAGCTCGTCGCTCATAACGCGAGTCAAAAGCTGTGGGTTCAACACATCTTCGAGACTTAGGAACACACACACACACACACACACACACACACACAGACACACACACACACACACACACACACACACACACACACACACACACAGACACACACACACACACACACACACACACACAGACACACACACACACGGGGGTGTATGACGATACAACACTTCCAAAATACGTGCGTTGCAGTGTGTTGAATAATACACGGGAGAGATTAAAGCTTATTTAGTCTTTAAGATGAGAGGACAAACAAACAAATAAATAAATAAATAGATAAACAAAAACAGCTACGTTGCCTTAAATATCAAAAGAACATAAACATGTGCACTTGTCTGAAAATGAACAAAAAAGGCGGTGGGCCGTTTAGGTAGATGGAGTATACGGGGCCATTTAAGCAGTAAGGGTAAAAGGTGGCCATTTATGCACACTGAAAAGGGACATTTCCACAGTGTGAACGTTTATGCAGCGATCACAATGGCCATTTGTGTAGTGAGAGTTTGGAAGCCCTTTGTATAGTAAGTGTTGGAGCCATTTATGCAGAGAGTGTTGGAGCCATTTATGCGGTGACAGTGTTGGAGCCATTTATGCGGTGACAGTGTTGGAGCCCTTTATGCGGTGACAGTGATGGAGCCATTTATGCAGTGTTGGAGCCATTTATGCAGTGTTGGAGCCATTTATGCAGTGTGGCCATTTATGCAGTGAAAGGGTTGGAGCCATATATAGTGTAGCCATACATGTAGTGTTAAAGCCATTTATGCAGTGTGGCCATTTACGCAGTGAGTGTTGGAGCCATTTATGCAGCTAGTGCTGGAGCCATTTATGCAGTGAGTGCTGGAGCCATTTATGCAGTGAGTGCTGGAGCCATTTATGCAGTGAGTGCTGGAGCCAATTATGCAGTGAGCGTTGGAGCCACTTATGCAGTGAGTGCTGGAGCCATTTATGCAGTGAGTGCTGGAGCCATTTATGCAGGGACAGTGATGTGGCCATTTATACAGTGATAACACGTATGGTCTTAGCATTATCTTAAACCCCTTTCTCAAAGAGTTCAAGATATTGCCCTTAGCGGTCAAAATCTTGATTAGGGGCAGGCTGTTGGCGGCTTTAACGACCCCTGATCATCTCGAGCCCCAACCACCGCTCGAACCTCACTCAAACAAGATGTTCTGAGAGAGAGAGAGAGAGAGAGAGACCCGTGTTATCAGCGTCTGAGTCTGAGAGATAAGGCCAGAATCGTTATCTCATCCCCCCCCCTCCACGGCTTATCTCTCTCTCTCTCTCTCTCTCTCTCTCTCTCTCTCTCTCTCTCTCTCTCTCTCTCTCTCTCTCTCTCTCCAAACAACCCGTTTTTCCAGATACCAAACAAGGCACTTCAACCAACGCGGGACACCGTACTTAATCACCCCAGTGACCTCCTCCCTATTTACCTACTGACCTCCCCCCCAGCGTTGCATAATCCACGTTTCGCCTCCCAACGAAAACGGAGGGTCGTCCACCAATGGTACCTCCCTCTTCCCGTTTTCCTCCCTGGAGTATGTACGGGTCTGCCCAGGACACAACACACCCACCCTACCACCACTCTACCACCACCACACCACTCTACCACCACACCACCACTCTACCACACTACCACCACTCTACCACCCTACCACCACTCTACCACCACACCACCACTCTACCACCACTACCACCCTACCACCACTCTACCACCACACCACCACTCTATCACCACCACACCACCACTCTACCACCACTACCACCACTACCACCACCACCGCCACCCTACCACCACTCTACCACCACCACCACCACTCTACCAACACCACCACACCACCACTCTACCACCACACCACCACTCTACCACCCTAACACCACCCTACCACAAGGACAACAGGATGCGTTTTGCGCGCGTCCTTAGCCCAGCTTACGGGAGGGTACGTCATGGTGAAGGACAGCACAGCGCTGGCTCATACCCACACACCAACACTACACCTGCGCAATTATGACATCAATTATGACATCAATCTGCGCATGAAAGGTGGAGAAACGGACTATCATAGAAGGGTTTCCTATACACATACGACTATATTGACTGATACTACTACTACTACTACTACTACTACTACTAATAATAATAATAATAATAATAATAATAATAATAATTATAATAATTTCATATATTCTACAAATATATTCCGTTAGTGTAGAACGCATCACCTTTTAAATCAATTCGTAGCGAGAACGTCCATATATATATATATATATATATATATATATATATGTATTGAGATGTGTATATAGGTCTCGGAATCACCATGACCAACTGAAACACATGATCCATAATCATCTCGTGTGTCGTTATAACACGACACTAACGACCACGAGCGACCCCCTTTGGCCAACGGCAGGCCCGAAGCCCAAAGGACCGACCAATCACAAACCCCATCGTTGGCCAACTACCACATCAGAGGGAAAACTGTCTCAAAAATGTGGGCTTAGAGGCAGCTAGTGTGTGTGTGTGTGTGTGTGTGTGTGTGTGTGTGTGTGTGTGTGTGTGTGTGTGTGTGTTCCTGCTGGAGGGAGGGGGGGGGGGGGGGGGAGGAGGGGGGCTGATAAAACCTTAAAAAAAAAGGAATCAGACATACAGACAGACAGACCCAAAAGGAAAATATAATACTTCCGCTCACCTACAACTAGGATGGTGAAGATGATGTCCCCCCGTCATCCATACTGCTCACTTGTTAAGGTAGACGGCTGGAGGAAATGACTGCCTTCCCCCTTGTAACTCCCACGAGTTAGAAACACAAAAGGAAGAAAGAAGAAAGAAGAAAGAAGAAAGAAAAAAAGAAAGAAGAAAGTTAAGAGTAAATGTGAATATGAGCAAGGTTATTAGGTACAGTAGGGTTGAGGGTCAAGTCAACTGGGAGGTAAGTTTGAATGGAGAAAAACTGGAGGAAGTGAAGTGTTTTAGATATCTGGGAGTGGATTTGGCAGCGGATGGAACCATGGAAGCGGAAGCAAATCATAGGGTGGGGGAGGGGGCGAAAATCCTGGGAGCCTTGAAGAATGTGTGGAAGTCGAGAACATTATCTCGGAAAGCGAAAATGGGTATGTTTGAAGGAATAGTGGTTCCAACAATGTTGTATGGTTGCGAGGCGTGGGCTATAGATAGAGTTGTGCGGAGGAGGGTGGATGTGCTGGAAATGAGATGTTTGAGGACAATATGTGGTGTGAGGTGGTTTGATCGAGTAAGTAATGTAAGGGTAAGAGAGATGTGTGGTAATAAAAGGAGTGTGGTTGAGAGAGCAGAAGAGGGTGTTTTGAAATGGTTTGGTAACATGGAGAGAATGAGTGAGGAAAGATTGACCAAGAGGATATATGTGTCAGAGGTGGAGGGAACGAGGAGAAGTGGGAGACCAATTTGGATGTGGAAAGATGGAGTGAAAAAGATTTTGAGTGATCAGGGCCTGAACATGCAGGAGGGTGAAAGGCGTGCAAGGAACAGAGTGAACTGGAACGATGTGGTTGACGTGCTTTCAATGGATTGAACCAGGGCGTGTGAAGCGTCTGGGGTAAACCATGGAAAGTTCTGTGGGGCCTGGACGTGGAAAGGGAGCTGTGGTTTCAGTGCATTATACATGACAGCCTAGCGCTACCTCGCGCACATGCGGGGGGAGGGGGTTGTTATTTCATGTGTGGCGGGGTGGCGATGGGGATGAATAAAGGCAGACAGTATGAATGATGTACATGTGTATACATGTAAATCTTTGTGTGTGTATACATATGTATACGTTGAGATGTATAGGTATGTATATTTGCGTGTGTGGACGTGTATGTATATACATGTGTATATGTGGGTGGGTTGGGCTATTCTTTCGTCTGTTTCCTTGCGCTACCTCTCTAACGCGGGAGACAGCGACAAAGCAATATATATATATATCCTCATAGAGATATCGCCCTTGAGAATCAGTCTTAGGAGAAACAAGTCAGAACTTGGTAATTATAAGAGATAAAAGCCCCACTTTACAACGACCCCAACAAAACACCTCCTCTTCTTTTTTTCTTTCCTTTCTCTCCAACAGGAGAAGTCGAGCGTGTGCAGCCTGCATGAGGCAGGAGCGCCACATCATCTCCCCCTACGTTCATTCCACTCACGCCACTGGAGCACGTCTTCATCATCTCTGGGTCCGCGCGTCGCCCGGCATGAGGAAGCATACGTCATCAGCATCACTGATATGAGAGAGAGAGAGAGAGAGAGAGAGAGAGAGAGAGAGAGAGAGAGAGAGAGAGAGAGAGAGAGAGAGAGAGAGAGAGAGAGAGCAGCAGCATGACTATATAAAAATCGACATTGAACACCCACCCCCTCCACTACCCCACACACACACACACACACACACACTTCCCCCCTTTGAGTACTGGGGGAGGGGGGGGTAAGGTTTAAAGGCTAGGACTTTTATATCTAAGGGTCGTACCGTCGTGTGCCAGGGTCGTAGTGGTGTGCTTAAGGGTCGTACCGTCGTGCTCAAGGGTCATACCGACGTGCTCAAGGGTTGTAATGTCGTGCTCAAGGGTCGTACCGTCGTGCTCAAGGGTCGTACCGTCGTGCTAAAGGGTCGCACCGTCGTGCTCAAGGGTCACACCGTCGTGCTCAAGGGTCGTACCGTCGTGCTCAAGGGTCGTACCGTCGTGCTCAAGGGTCGTACCGTCGTGCTCAAGGGTCGTACCGTCGTGTGCCAGGGTCGTAGTGGTGTGCTCAAGGGTCGCACCGTCGTGCTCAAGGGTCGTACCGTCGTGCTCAAGGGTCGTACCGTAGTGCTCATGGGTCACACGGTCGTGTTCAAGGGTCGTGACATCGTGTTCAAGGGTCGTGACATCGTGTTCAAAATCATCATAAAATTCCCACGATCGAAAATTTCAAAATTTAATTCCTTGAAAATGTTCCCCATTTTAAAACTTAAAACTTAAAACACGGAGATTTAACATTAGCCTTTGAAAATTTAATGTTTCTAAAAATCAACCAAAAAATTTATATAAAAAAACCAAATTTACAATGGAAATTCATCCACAGAAAACGTTTCTGGATTCCCTGCTTCCGTGGTGCTGTGGTTACCGTTACCAGGTAATGAGTCAGCACGGGACAGCCCACGATCAGACCCGTATGGGTTCGAATCCTGGGTGTGGCAGTTGGCCCACACCCAACCCAGGTGTTCATCCTCCCCTCAGGTTTTGGTCGATAAACGGATACCAGACAGATTGATATGTGTGTGTGTGTGTGTGTGTGTGTGTGTGTGTACGTACATACACAGAAGTACATAGTACGTATATATATATATATATATATATATATATATATATATATATATATATATATACAAAGTTAAGAGACGGGGAGCAACATAAACGTAAAAAATAAGAGAATAAAACAATAAAATCTGCCCCCGTAACACACAAGCAATAATCTCATACAAAGAGAGAGAGAAAAAAAATAAAGTCAAGTAGCAACGAAAACGGGTTAATAATAATAATAAAAAAAATAGAGTGGACCCAACAATGACAGAATTAGTATGAGCATTAAGTCTCCTCACGTCTGCTGACCGAGACATGGCAGGAGGTGAGGTGATAATCTAACAAAAGATTACTAAAGAAATAAATCATATTTGGTATATCTTGTTTTTTTTTTTTTAGATTTAGAAATCTCTGCAATATCTAAATTCCGAGGGTTTGAATCTCAGTGAGCGGGTCCGAGTCTGGTACATTGAGACGTTTAAACTCATCCACTGAATGCCTTTTCAATAATAACGCTTGTACCACCCTCGTAACTACCTTTTAACCACTACCACAGTAACTACCACCACCAGCAACCACCACCATCACTAGCAACCACAACTACTAGCAACCACAACGACTAGCAACCACCACCACTAGCAACCACCACTACCACCAGCAACCACCACCAGCAGCAACCACCACCACGAGCAACCACAACTACTAGCACCACCACTAGCAACCACAACCACCAGGAACCACCACCACCAGCAACCACAACCACCAGCAACCACCACTACCACCAGCAACCACAACCACTAGCAACTAGCAACCATCACCACCAGCAACCACTACCACTAGCAACCACTACCACCAGCAACCACCATCCCCACCACAACTAACCACACGACCACCATAGAAGCTAGGACCCCACCCACCCAAAACACAAGCAGGCAGCGGAGGAAGGACGCGAGAGCCAGCGACAAGATAAGCTGGGGGAGAAAGCCAGCCTGACACAACCAGGTCTCTCCAGAGGAGGAGGAGGAGGATGGAGCTGGCTGGCATCTCACCCACACTCCTTCTAGCTTACCTTGGTCCCCTTCTGCGCCCATGTCCCTCAGGTATGCCTCATTCTCTCGGTACATCCCTCCCTCATCCATCCTCTATCCTCACCAGGAAGGTGCTCGGGGCATTTCGCTCCCAGCCTAGCCTCTGTTGTCTCAGGGGATAGAGCGAGGGGGAGCGAGGAGCGGGCTAGGTTAATTCGTCCCCTTCTGTACATCCTTCTGGTCTGTGAGGACCTTCGTGTTGGATCCTACCTGACGCTGTCGTGTGTGGGGATGAACCAGTCTCCCCACTCTCTCTCACTCTCTCTCTCTCTCTCTCTCTCTCTCTCTCTCTCTCTCTCTCTGGGGTGCTCCCTAGCCCGTATACTATCCCAAGGGTCTATTGATCTTAAAGCAGATCTTGGCCCCCTCCTCCCCCATAAACTAGGGGGGGTAACTGTCAACCCTTGTCTCTGGGGGGAGGGGGGAACGTCTGTCTATCTCTTCGCGAGGGCTTCCTCAAGATCTCTCTCTGAGAGGGAAGGTCTGTCTACTTGGACCGTCTCATAACCTCCTTCCTATACCCAGTTTACACACACACATACACACACACACACACACACACACACACACACACACACACACACAAAGCACACCCACGTACACACACACACACAAAGCACACACACACACACACACACACACACACACACACACACACACAGAGGTGGGAATTCAAAGACTGAAAACGACGCTCTCATAAATTCCGACAGACGAGTGGCCACGGGAGACGAAGGTGGGTTGGACTTCGTGAAGACAGGACAAATTACGAGACACGAACCTAATCTGTGTCGCTGGACACGTGTGAACAAGGAGGGAGGAGGAGGGAGGAGGAGGAGGAGGATACGAAGGATAGACACTATTCCCCTTGACGATGGACAGCCTTAACTGTTATGTAAGTGCTGGGTGACCCAAGACATAAAAAGTTAAAAAAAAACTCGCACGGGGTAAAGAAAAACGTTTGAATGAACTGCAAACGTTTGAATGTACTGGAAACGTTTGAATGAACTGCAAACGTTTGAATGAACTGCAAACGTTTGAATGAACTGCAGAAGGGGGCGTTGATAATCTGCAATCTTCCTTAAGTATTATATTTTTCTTACGAGATGGGTCATGTATACATAATGTATCATCCTCCAAAGCAGATCACGTAATACATTGTGTATAATCCTCTAGAGGATTATTACGAGACAGATCATGTATACAAAGCTAAGAAAAAATAATACCACGGAGAGGCCATCATGATTGCGCATGAAGAAGCCAAACATGCACTTCTCAGATGGCTCTGTTCTCCTACAGGAGGGTGTTAATGCACACCCAGACAGACTGGCGGATCATAGATGCTCATGAGGACAAAGAGAGTCATGGGGGAAAGAGGTGTAAGGGGATGGTACTGAGATACACACGAGGAAGTGAGGGACAAGTTTAAAAAGTCTTTTCACACTGGAAGATCATATAACCCCAACACCAATGAGATGGAATAGGGACGTCTTGGAGATAACACCAATGAGATGGAATAGGAAGGTCTTGGAGACAACACCAATGACATGGAATAGGCAGGTGTTGGAGACAACACCAATGAGATGGAATACGCAGGTCTTGGAGATAACACCAATGAGATGGAATAGGGACGTCTTGGAGATAACACCAATGAGATGGAACAGGGACGTCTTGGAGACAACACCAATGAGATGGAATAGGGACGCCTTGGAGACAATACCAATGAGATGGAACAGGCAGGTCTTGGAGACAACACCAATGAGATGGAATAGGGACGTCTTGGAGAGCCTTCACATTTCCAGAAAAGTCATGAGATAACTGCCACAGGGCCCTCATCCATACAAGGCTCATGGTCCAGATGAATCTTCCCCGTGTGTAGGTGAAGATGGTGCACCAGTCATGCTGGATACACCACAATGAAAACGTTGTTCGAGACGTCAGCTGGAGGAAGGCAATGTACCGAGGGTTTGGAAGAAAGCCAATGTGGTGCCCATCTTTAAGAAGGGAGACTGTGAAGTCGGCCCTGAACTACACACCAGTCTTTCTGTGGCGGCGGGCATGGTCTGGTGAAATTCTAGGAGAGATGATGGTACGACAGCAAATGGATGACTAACTGAAAGTGAGAAGCAAGAGACGAAGAGGATTCATGGAAGGAAAGTCGTGCTCAACAAACCCCATGAATTTCTAAGAGAGAGTGAGCTCCGTTTTACACACACACACAAAAAAGAGGATGGCTGGATTACGTGCGTCTGGACTGCCTAAACGCATATGACACCGTCTCACTCAAAGAAGCTGGATATTCAGGCAGGAATATTCAGGCAGGAATATTCAGACAGGAATATTCAGACAGGAATAAGGGTGAGGACTGCTTCGATGGACACAAAAAAATCATTCAAGTGGAATGCGACGAATGACGCGTGTCACAGGAACTTTCTCCAACTGGGCTCGATCCTAGGATCCTGCTCTTCATCTCTACCAGATGCGACTGGACTCATACATGAGGGTGTTCGCGGAGGACTGTCAGAGTCACGAAGGAAGTACAGAGGGATGAAGACTGCATCAACTTAACAAGAGGACCGAGACAAACTCTCAAATTGGTCTGATCCAGATTTGGCGAAGTTCAACCCAAGCAGATGCAAAGTGACGTGGAACAGGACACAAGTGAGCGAAAGGCTTCGATACGAACATCATCTAACAGGAAATGCACAGCGGGAATCTGCGTGTGTGTGTGTGTGTGTGTGTGTGTGTGTGTGAGAAAGGGCCTTGGGAGTCGACCTTGTACCGAATATGTCGCCAGGGCCCCGCCTCGAGAGAACTGCAAATGAAGACCAATGATTCGCAGGCGAATATCATCACGAAAATCAAGTACACGACGGGGAAAGACTGTGAGAGCTGTGCATGCTGGCCATGAGGGGCAACACTAGAATATGCCCCAACACGTTTGGTCACCGTACCTAAAGAGGCACAGGAATCTAATAGAGAAGGTGCAGAAGGAGGGCAATAAAGATGGAACCAGTGTGACGGCAGTTGAGGTACGTATAGGTCAGAGGCCACATATTTGTCCATAAATGAAAAGAGAAGAGTAAGGGCGTGACCGTGTTAACGACCGAGTCATGTTTCAAATCCAGTCTGATGCAGCCACACTGTAAACACACGTCTTCGAGAGATACGAAGACTGGAAAACCAGAGACCAGAACACGATATGGATCGAGAAACGTGTCAGAAAAGACGTGAATAAGTCCATTCTTAGTGCTAGAGTTGTGGATGAATGGGATAAACATTGTTGTACGGAAACTCTGAATTTGGAGAGCAGTCAGAAGTTTAAAAAGTGGTCTGACAGCAAAGAAAGGTCGAGTGATGGGGTCCTACAAGTGTATATCTACCTTCTCGTACACACACACACACACACACACACACACACACACACACATACACACAAGAACGCCCTCTCTGTACGGTACAAAACAGTTAATTACCCAATCAGCAAGTGACCTCATGTGTTGGGTACGCGACCTCACCCCTTCGCCGCGGGCCAGCCAGCCCCGTGCGTACCACAACAGGAAGGAAAAAGGGGTTCCCCCTTACCGCCTCTCCCTTTGCGGAAAAGTCATTATCTCGACCTATTCCATCGAGGGAGACTGGTGTGTTCAGTCTCGATACCACATGGGAAAGTATGCTCCAGACACGATCTTCTATCACCTGAGGCCGGGAGAGAGAGAGAGAGAGAGAGAGAGAGAGAGAGAGAGAGAGAGAGAGAGAGAGAGAGAGAGAGAGAGAGAGAGAGAGTCATTCTAACCTCAGCGGAGGAATCGACTCGACCATCTTTCCAGCCTTAAGAGGATGTGGTACACCACCACCACCACCACCACCTCACCATGGGAGGTACCACCACGTCACTCGTTCCCAGATGAGTACCACCTCCTGCGTGGGTACCTCCTCCTCCTCCTCTTCTTCTTACCCCACCAAGGATCCTCCTAATCTTGATCAGCACAGCGCAGCGCCGCCGACCTTCCTCTAGTGTGAGGAGGAGGAGGAGGGAAGTGGGGCCAATTCCTACAGACGGTCTGCAGGGTCTTCTGGTCCATGGCGGCCACGTTTCAGGAAATGCGGGCGGCGGCGGAGGGGGGCGACCCCGGAAGCCATCGAAGGTGCGTAACGCGGATGACAGAAACCTGACATTCGGCGCCATACAGAGGAACAGACGCGGGTGTGTGTGTGTGTTGTGGGCCGCCGGGCCCCCCATGACAGAACAACAGACGAGACATACCTCCATATATCTTTTTTTTTTGCGATCGTAGACATCATTCTCTCGTTCTTATCCCTTACTTTCTGCCGACGTTCGTTCTTCGTACCACCTTCGTGCACCCCATCGCCCATCGAGACGTGCCCCATGACTATATACGTCTACCCCCCCCAGCGACGAGGACAGTCATTCCAAGCTTCTGCACTGGGAACCAGCAAATTGGACCTACTCCCAAACCCTCTCTGACCAGCGACACAGGCTTTCTGTGGTCACCCAGCCGGAAGAATTGGCCAACAGCATTGTACAGTTACGTTGGTCGGAGGACAGACCTCCCAAGTCATGGCAATTGGGGTCAACCCAGCAGACGAAGGTGGATAGCAGGTCAACAAGGGGGTTAAAAGACCAAAGACCATACAGCAGACAGAGGTAGAGGCATGGACAGAAGCGTACAGCAGACAGAGGTAGAGGCATGGACAGAAGCGTACAGCAGATAGAGGTGGAGGCATGGCAGGCAAGCAGACAGCATATAATGGTAATGATGATGTCTGTGGGCAGGAGAGAGAGAGAGAGAGAGAGAGAGAGAGAGAGAGAGAGAGAGAGAGAGAGAGAGAGAGAGAGAGAGAGAGAGAGGAAAGGCTACACAACCAGGGCAATAAGGTGGGTGAGCCAATGGCAGAGGCCGGTAGTTTTAAGTCTAAGTGTCAAAACAGACTTTTATGACCTCTTCATTCTACGAAGACCCTGAGCAAAGGAAATGCCCCAGATTCCACCACCACCATCACTGTCACCATCACCACCACCATCACCATCACCATCACCATCACCCGATGAAAAAAAAAGAAAAAAAAGTCACTTTGCTGTTAAGTAAAAGATTTACAGACTCGAGGTGAACTGTAAAATGAAGTCTGACATTAAAGACAAAATATCCGAAAATTCTTCGTCAAAAATTATCTGTCAAGTTCCAAGAACTGCTTCCTTCCTACAGCTGGTGGAGGACGGGGCTGGTGGTGGAAGGTGTGAGGCTCACAGGTGGTGGTGGTGGTTGAGGGAAGATGAGGCTCACAGCTGGTGATACTAGAGGAAGGGTGAGGCTCACAACAGCTGGTGGTGGAGGGAGAGGGTGAGGGTCACAACAGCTGGTGGTGGAGGGAGGGTAAGGCTCACAACAGCTGGTGGTGGAGGGACAAGGTGAGGCTCACAACAGCTGGTGGTGTAGGGAGGGTGTGAGGGTCACAACAGCTGGTGGTGGTGGTGGGAAGGTACATTCTTCAGTATAACACAGGCTCTTCCTTCTCGCTGTGGTGCCCACCATGGTTCTACCGCTACCATCCACCTTCAGGAAAACGTCTCTGTCAACCTCTCTGCTCTGCCTCCTCCAGCTGGCGGTGCCTCACGCAGCACAGACTGGATCTCTGGGCCTGACGTCCAAAGATGTGACCAGCTTACGGACCATTTCCTACCCCACGTACTTGACAGCGATGCTCAGGAGTCGCCAGCGGAAGGCCTGTCTCCTCTACGATTCTCCTCATGTGCGACTCTGGTGACAAGTTAGGTTGCTGGCGAGTCGCAGGTCCACCAACAACCCCACCCCACTCCACACACACACACACACACACACACACACACACACACACACACACATCTTCCTGACTATCAATTTCTGCTAGATGTTTCTCTCGAGGATGGCCTCCTTTCTCCGAATCTCACTGACTTCAATTCAAACTCCATCAATCATGCGTGGGGGCCAGGAGATGAGTTAACCTCCTCACAGTCCCTTGGTCCAAACTTGATCCTCATCATTCTCATAGTTTTTCCCTCTCCCGCCGCCCTCCCTCCCTCCCTCACGACCTCATCATCCACAAACCTCCTGACAGGTGCGAGTCCCGTCCTTCTCGACAGACGACTTTGCACACTGTCAAGAAGACCCGAGGGTCGTAGCACCGTTCCCTGTGGCAGACGCCCTCTGGGGACGCCCAACCCACCTGGAGAAGGTTCCTCTGACACCACACGCCCCCCCCCCCCCCGGGGGGGATTTTATATCCCTTGGCGAAGGAGTCCCACCTCCCGTTCCAGTCACATCCCCTGTATTCTTCTTACCAGACTCCTGTGTGATGTCCACTTCCTTAACACACATTCTACTTATCTTTTGCGTTCTGACAATACTTCCTTTTTTTACCCAGTATTTAACAGACCATACACACACACACACACACACACACACACACACACACACACACACACACACACGTTTGAAAAATTGGTCTAGTGTTCAGCGCGACTTCCCGGTCTCCTTTCTTAAAAGATTGGCACAACTTTCCCCTTCCTTCCATTCCTTTCCCACTTGACATACCTCCAGGAACATTTCGTTCAGGTATATGTGTGCCTGCTTATACAGGACACATGGAGACACTTCATGAGGAGCTTGTGCCTTAAATGGGGCAAAAGGACCTTTAGCATTCAAAATATCATTTCTTGAAACTACATCGCTTCCTAAAAAAAAAAACCCACTGTGTCTCACTGGCGTGACGGTTGTGCTGTCTTCCACTGTGACACCACTTTAAAACGTATTATCATTCAGCCCCTCGCATAGGTTATGCTGTCTCCCACTGTGACACCACTTTCAAACGTATTACCATTCAGCCCCTCATCTATCTAATGATTACCCTCGACCATCTTATCCCCTCTGAAACCTGTAACCAAATGACCGATGAGTGGAACCAACAATTTACACCAAGTGAATCTATGGAGAAGTTCTTGATCACCTCCTGCCTTGTCCACAATATTTATATCTTCAGTTATCTCTGTTCCTCTCTTTCTTGAATCTTGCTCTACGTACTCGTTTCTTTCCTCTCTTGTACGCATCTTTCGAATGCTGGCTGGCTATAGCGCCTCTTACTTCACCACACAGGACATCCCAAAGCTCCTCTGCTTCTTCACGTCTTCCATACGAACCACATCGTATGTGTGTGTGTGTGTGTGTGTGTGTGTGTGTGTGTGTGTGTGTGTGTGTGTGTGGAGGCACTTCATCTCCCACACACGTCACGTCCGTCATGATAACATACAGGAAAGACGCCATGACAAGATCTATCGTGTCATTTCCCGTTTCCCAGAGGCGACCACCACGAAGGAGGCCAAACAAAACATCCTCCCTCTAACCCTCCTCCTCCTCCTCTTCCTCTCCTCCCTCACTCCCTCCCTCCCAGCCGGACGTCCTACCAAGGGAAAACTCTCTCACTCGTAACTTCCCGTCACCAAGTGTAGCTTTCTTTTTTGGTCACTTCAGGTCCTCGGCTTCAAGTGCTTCCCTCTCCTTGTCCCTGAATCCTCCGTACTTTCTTACCTGCGCCTCCAAACTCCCTTACCTAACCCTTATATAATACTTCCTCAAGTCTCTATGGCCCTTAACTCTCTCTCTCTCGCCTTGTTGTACCCTTCAACCATTCCCATTCACAAGCCGGTGATGGCTACCCGTTACCAGCGTCCGTAACAACGTTTGTAACGGGACAAGCCGGGATCAGCTGAGATAACAGACCTAGCTTCTTACAGGATGCCAAATCATAGGATATTCGCGGGGAACACAAGGATGTAAGATGTCCCGTGATCCAGGGGTGGAAGGGAAGATACAGACGTCGCATTCACCCTCGACTCGAACTTGTAACCTTGTCAAGGAATGTCTGTGGGACGCGCTGGCCTCCTTCACGTTATTAGCTTCACGTTTAATGTGGCAGAACCAATGGAATCTCTACCACTGAAGTCCAGACGAATCATCAAGGGACATATAGTTATGGATCAACAACATGACCTGACTGGGGGTTATGGATCAACAACATGACCTGACTGGGGGTTAAGGATCAGTAACATGACCTGACTGGGGTTAAGGATCAACAACATGACCTGACTGGGGGTTAAGGATCAACAACATGACCTGACTGGGGGTTAAGGATCAACAACATGACCTGACTGGGGGTTAAGGATCAACAACATGACCTTCTTAGGGAAACACGCCATGTTACACTCTGCTTGCTCTCTCCTGCAGTGGGTGTCGGTAAATCATGATTACGGTATACGAGAGAGAGAGAGAGAGAGAGAGAGAGAGAGAGAGAGAGAGAGAGAGAGAGAGAGAGAGAGAGAGAGAGAGAGAGAGAGAGAAGCCACCAAGTCAGGCGACGTGTGCTTAACCCACTAGACAAAATTCCAAACACAGGCTTCGACCCCCCCTAAACACGAGCTGCGCATGAACACACGGGTAATGACAACGACCTGGGTGCCAAGACACGAGCCACCTCGTAAGGTCTAGTCGTACCGACGCGTCCTGCGAGGTGTTGACGAAGTGAGGTCGTTTCCCCGGCTGGATACGAACGAGAAGGCGCCGTCGACTGCGGCGAACAGCGAGGGCTTTGGGAAGGTCATAGATTGCCCTACGCTAAGACACGCTTCGGGACGCGGGCACGTCTTCGGGAGAGGGGGAGAGAGAGAGAGAGAGAGAGAGAGAGAGAGAGAGAGAGAGAGAGAGAGAGAGAGAGTCGAGGAACCTCACCCTCACAACCTTCGCTACTACCCCCACCCCTCACACAACCACCTCACCCTTGCCTTGCCCTCTCCCCGCCTCACCTCGGCCTAACTAACACTCACCGTGATACACAGTTCTACGCCCCACTTACACACACTCCCTCCCACTCTGGCTGGTGCATGCAACCAACACACAGGTGCCTTCATGTGAGAACATCCTTCAGTGTAATTTCCTGTTATATCCTTTTACTATTATCATTATCATCACTATCACTACTACTACTACTACTACTACTACCACTTCTACTACTACTCCTGCTACTACCACTACTACCCATAGTATCGTCTTTATGCTACTGTTATGAACATATGAAAGGAGATCTAATCTGTTTGTAACACTTTCATGCGATGTCTGTTGAGAACCTTGGTAGACATGAGAGACTTCCTACGTTAGATTGTATCTGTCATATCTGTGTACCGATAAGGGAGGACTGACGCCCAAGCTGATCTACCAAGGGAGGACTGATGCCCAAGTTGATCTACCAAGGGAGGACTGACGCCCAAGCTGATCTACCAAGGGAGGACTGATGCCCAAGTTGATCTACCAAGGGAGGACTGATGCTCAACTTGATCTGACTGTGTATGACCAGCAGCAGTAGCAGGGCAGGTTTGAGGGTCCTGACTCGCATACTAATCTACTACTCTGGTGGTGGTGGGTGGTGGTGGTGGTGGTGGTGGTGGGTGGTGGTGGTGGTGGTGGTGGTGGTGGTGGTGGTGGGTGGTGGTGGTGGTGGTGGTGGTGGTGGTGGTGGGTGGTGGTGGTGGTGGTGGTGGTGGTGGTGGTGGTGGTGGTGGTGGTGGGGGATGGGAGCATGGGACTAGTCGTGGGGTGTGGGGGATGTGGGGGGTTTATGGCTTCGTCTTGCTACCTACTGACCTCCCTCCTTCCCCCAAGCCTCAAGCACCTGGCGGGCTAGTACACTAAAATGATGTACTACTTTCCTGGCTAGTACACTACACTTGGTGTACTACTATCCTTGTTAGTACACTACACTGGTGTACTACTATCCTTGTTAGTACACTACACTGGTGTACTACTATCCTTGTTAGTACACTACACTGGTGTACTACTATCCTGGCTAGCACAATTAATCTTTTTCTTTGTTGGAAGCTCCAGTCACGTACAAAAGTCCACATCAAGGCCAGGTCTTAATTGAAATATATAAAAGATCATGAAAGGGGAAATGAAGAGACAAGGGAATGTATTTACGAATTCTGGGGAAAATGAAAAGCCTGTCTCTTCTAATGTGTCAGGTCATAGTTATTGGGAAAGACATGAGAAGGTTGAGAGTTCCAAAGCTTAGAGGTGTAGGGAAAGAAGCAGGTATCAAAACGGCCCACCCTTGAATTGCTGATGGCCACACAGTAATCAGGGGACGCAGCACCTTGCCAAATATTGCGTGGTCTAGCTCGTGGTGAGGGGGCACACAAGCAGCCAGCTCCCGGGAGCAAAAAGCCAAAGTAATAACCACAGAAGAGGGAAAGTGAACCAACATTGTGTCGTAGGACAAGAAGGGGGTCAAGTTTTGAAGTTAGCCTGAGAGAGAGTTTATAAGACGGACCGCTTTCGACTCAACTCTGTCGAGTAAGGACGCAGAGCTAGAACCACCACAGATCTGGGATCGAGGCACTATACAAGGATAAGTCAATCCTTTGTATAAATGGAGCAACTGTTCAGAGGAAAAGAAATTTCGACATCTGAAAAGGATTCCTAGTTTCTTACAGGCAGACTTTGGTATTTCCGGAATGATGGGGTCCCCAAGAAAGAGTGGATATGACAGTAATACCATGTTTACTAAGTCAAGAGGTGGAATTGCAGAACCGTAAAAGGAGAGGCGAGAGTTGTGAGTGCATTCGATTATTCGTGGACGAGAGGAAACAAATGATAAAAAGGAGCATCAAGGGGGCTGAGGGAAAATATCAGAGTCTTCTAAGGTGGAGTTAGAGGAGAAACGGGAACCAGAGTTGCTTTGTTTACGGGAGAACGGAAAAGTGGAGGAAAGGTAAAGCGAGAGAAGTGGTTGGAGATGCCTTTAGCTAAAGACCAGAAAGACCTATCAGTGGATGACGAGGAGAGGTTATCGCACTTCGTTAGAATAAAGGAACGCTTCGCCTCACGGAGAACGCGCTTGCAGTGATTACGAGCAGTGATAAATCTGAATGGGAGCCAGAGCAAGGAGAGGTTTTCCATACCCGATATGCCTGATCCCTTGCCTGAATGGCCTTAGAACTGGAACGAATGAACCATAGACTGGATGAAGAGGTCTTTTCGTCTTGGAGGATAAAAGGGGATAAATGCTTCCATTCCAGTAAGAATAACCTCTGCTAAGCGTCTGGTGGAGACAAAAGTATCACCAAGTATGACTGACCTATGCTGACGATGCTTCAGTCAGTCATCTCTCCAGGGTGGAACACCATGACTGACCCACTATCAGCTTCGTCAGTCCCGGGCGTCGTGGGTACACGGCATCGTCTACATGCAAATGACCTTCCGTGCTAGTCCAGAGGCGCAATCAAACCTTCTCGCCTCTGCCGGAGAAGCCTGCCTTCAAGCCCTGCCCCCCCCCCCTCATATCCACGATAATGTAATTCGTTCCCTCATGTTTGAAACTTCCCAGCGTAGTAGATGTGGTACGCGACAGACAGACAGACAGACAGACACACACACACACACACACATCTGAGGTGACTCCAAATCTGCTCTGGAGTTATGAGCAGCCCGTGTGCGTCAGGTGGACGGATGGTGATGCATAACGGAGGAGGAAGTCCCCCTTCTCCGGGAGGGTCTCTTGCATCAACTTTCGAAATGAGAACGAGTCAATCCCACGAGAAAGATCAGCACCAGATGGGGATGGGGAGGGATACGAACCCTGCATTCCCCCTCCCTCCCTCCCTCGCGTCCTGCCTCATGTGCACAGCGGCAACTCGAGATAATGGCAAGAAAGACATCAACAACACGAGGATCCATACACACACACAAGGGCGCCGTCGAACCCTATGCAAAGGCCTATCCAATCGCACAAAAAGATGCCGTGAGTGGCTTCATCTGAGGACAACAGAAATCGCACTCGTCACCAGCAGAGGTGTACAGACGACCCACAGGAGCGTTTCAAGCCCTAATGGGTATAAGGAACTGCCTTACCTCTTTGTCCTGAACGTGCAGCAGCGAGAATGACGCTCCTGTTCAAGGAAAACGATAGCTGCCACGCCAGTATGTTGCAACGCAGCGGACCAGCATATATATATATATATATATATATATATATATATATATATATATATATATATATATATTTTTTTTTTTTTTTTTTTTTTTTTGCTTTGTCGCTGTCTCCCGCGTTTGCGAGGTAGCGCAAGGAAACAGACGAAAGAAATGGCCCAACCCACCCCCATACACATGCCTTGATTCAATCCACTGACAGCACGTCAACCCCGGTACACCACATCGCTCCAATTCACTCTATTCTTTGCCCTCCTTTCACCCTCCTGCATGTTCAGGCCCCGATCACACAAAATCTTTTTCACTCCATCTTTCCACCTCCAATTTGGTCTCCCTCTTCTCCTCGTTCCCTCCACCTCCGACACATATATCCTCTTGGTCAATCTTTCCTCACTCATTCTCTCCATGTGACCAAACCATTTCAAAACACCCTCTTCTGCTCTCTCAACCACGCTCTTTTTATTACCACACATCTCTCTTACCCTTTCATTATTTACTCGATCAAACCACCTCACACCACATGTCCTCAAACGTCCCATTTCCAACACGTCCACCCTCCTCCGCACAACCTATCTATCGCCCATGCCTCACAACCATATAACATTGTTGGAACTACTAATCTTTCAAACATACCCATTTTTGCTAAGATAACGTTCTCGCCTTCCACACATTTTTCAACGCTCCCAGAACCTTCGCCCCCTCCCCCACCCTCTGATTCTCTTCCGCTTCCACGATTCCATCCGCTGCCAAATCCACTCCCAGATATCTACAACACTTCACTACCTCCAGTTTTTCTCCATTCAAACTTACCTCCCAATGGACTTGTCCCTCAACCCTAGTGAACCTAATAACCTTGCTCTTATTCACATTTACTCTCAGCTTTCTTCTTTCACATACTTTACCAAACTCAGTCACCAGCTTCTGCAGTTTCTCACATGAATCAGCCACCAGCGCTGTATCATCAGCGAACAACAAATGCTCACTTCCCAAAACCTTCTCATCCACAACGGACTGCATACGTAGCCCTCTCTCCAAAACTCTTGCATTCACCTCCCTAACAACCCCATCCAAAAACAAATTTAAACTACCATGGAGACGTCACACATCCCTGCCGCAAACCGACATTCACTAGGAAGCAATCATTTTCCTCTCTTCCTACACGTACACATGCCTTACATCCTCGATACAAACTTTTCACTGCTTCTAACATCTTGCCTCCCACACCATATATTCTCAATACCTTCCACAGAGCATCTCTATCAACTCTATCATATGCCTCCTCCAGATCCATAAATGCTACATACAAATCCATTTGCTTTTCTAAGTATTTCTCACATACATTCTTCAAAGCAAACACCTGATCCACACATCCTCTACCACTTCTGAAACCACACTGCTCCTCCCCAGTCGGGCGCTCTGTACATGCCTTTACCCAAATAGGAAAACGAGCGTATCATAAACTTATCATACGTCTTGGACAATCACATGTTTACCAAATGGCGTCCTAGCTACGTCTCTTCGTTGCATATCAACTGACTGTTATATTTCTCTCTTGTGTCTCCCCTGATGATGTGATTATTACACGAAAGTGCACTTGGGAACTTATCGTGTTTTCATTTTCGCCTTGGACTCATAGGAGTAAGAGAAAGGCCCCTTCACTATAGGAAAGTCCTGCTGGGCATACTCGAGTGGTGCTTGAAGATTTTCGAGTATGACAGAGAGTCAGAGAGGAGAGAGAGAGAGAGAGAGAGAGAGAGAGAGAGAGAGAGAGAGAGAGAGAGAGAGAGAGACGCAGGCTTTACTGAAGGGCTTCTTACAGACTTGTATAAGTCAAGATGGTGTGGTGTGAACGTGATAGTGGCTCTCTCTCTCTCTCTCTCTCTCTCTCTCTCTCTCTCTCTCTCTATATATATATATATATATATATATATATATATATATATATATATATATATATATATTCCTGGAGTTCTGAGGGAACGTATGCCCGCCATAATGACAATGATATTAAATCGTAATGAATGACACGATGCGAATACCACACCGAGTATGTGTGTGTGTGTGTGTGTGTGTGTGTGTGTGTGTGTGTGTGTGTGTGTGTGTGTGTGCGTGAGCGTGTGTGTGCGTGTGATGTCCATCGACGGAGTTAACTGAAAGACAAGTGAAACTTGTCGAATAAACAAATAAACAGGAAAATACTCCAACTCATCTCCAGGCACGCAACAACAAAAACAACAATAAAAAAAAAGAAGACGCCTTTGCAAGGCGAGCAACGACTGCAACCCATAACCACTCTTGTGCACGTACACGATAAAGTCCATCATCCTATGCTTCAGTTCTGTACACAGTCCACTACCGCAGGCAATACCCACTCTTACGTACCGACATGATACGGGTTATTATCCCTCGTTCCAGTCCTTACACACCATGTACTGTACTGCTGCGGTCCGTAACCGTTCTTATGTACGTGGGCGATAGGGTTCATAATCTTACGATGCAGCTTCTTTGACTCTCTCTCTCTCTCTCTCTCTCTCTCTCTCTCTCTCTCTCTCTCTCTCTCTTTACCTGTCCACTGTAAGGACTGGTCTTTCTCCTGATCCTGTTGTGGTACAGTCGGTCCTCCACCACACGTAACCTGGCGGGGTTCATGCGCCGTACCACCGTGCGTGGTACGACGACGGTACACCGGGCGACGTACCGTCATCCACGTACCTCCGTAACTTCCTCCAGCATTCCATGTGTCTGTGTCCGAACCTCCTGGAACGAATGAGCTTCCAGTACTGGAAGTCTGTGGCCAGTACTCAGCTAGGGGGTCTGTGGCCAGTACTCACCTCGGGGTCTGTGGCCAGTACTCACCTAGGGGGTCTGTGGCCAGTACTCAACTAGGGGTCTGTGGCCAGTACTCACCTAGGGGTCTGTGGCCAGTACTCACCTAGGGGTCTGTGGCCAGTACTCAGCTAGGGGGTCTGTGGCCAGTACTCACCTAGGGGGTCTGTGGCCAGCACTCACCTATGGGTTTTCTGTGGCCAGTAACCATGTACGCCCCACCTTACGAATGAGACACAGAGAAACATCTTTGATTTGCTACCAAAACCTTCTCCAGGCCACCTGCATACCATGTGGGCCACATAAAAACTCTGGCGAACGAAACATTAAAAATAAAGCAGGTCCAGGCACGCGCTGGAACCCAAGGTCAGGTCACCACAATGTGGTATGGTTCTACCTTCCCTCATCCAGGCAGCGAGACGGGAAAGACCCCAAACTTTCCTTCGCTGTCGAAATACAAAGAGAAACTGAATCTTCAGTACAGACTTCGTCACTGTACGACTGTATTCCTGTTTACCAATGGCGTCTTAGCTACGTCTCTTCCTTGTATATTGACTGCATATTCTACGTCTTCTATCTCATTCTCGTATCTCCCCTGATGATGTAATCATTACACGAAAGTGCACTTGGGAACTTATCGTGTTTCATTTTCCTATGGTTTTATACTAGATCACGCGTATCACTGTAACTCTTGCAATATATATATATATATATATATATATATATATATATATATATATATATATATATATATATATATATATATATATATATATATATATATATATCCTAGACTGAGTTAGGTACCCATTTCATCGACCAACCCCTTGAGGCGGATGAACAGCTGGGTTGACTGTGGACCTACTGCCACAGTCTACAAAAGTCGATTATTCATTCTCTCTCAACTTGACATCAAACCTCTCCATAACCAGGGGCAATATAAAGCTCTATATACTCACAATCAAGGAGGTATAGTGTCCAATTGAACATCCTGGAGGACATGGTTGTGCACAGAAAACGGCACACTCGCACGAACCATCCCCCATTCCCCCACTTCCATCCCCAACTTCACCCACTGTACGAGTTCGAAGAACATCGTCTGTGCTTTCCTTGCATTGGTCTTCCTCCACAGTTCAACACAGCCTTACATACAGTACGGACCACCGTCCCTGTGTCTTCTCAGGACTCCGCGGAAGACCCAACCCCCCCATCATCCTACGACGAAGAAAACGACGTAACGTTCATTTCTCTTCGACCCCAGAGAGAGAGAGAGAGAGAGAGAGAGAGAGAGAGAGAGAGAGAGAGAGAGAGAGAGAGAGAGAGAGAGAGAGAACGACTGCTCGTGTTGGAGGAGGGGACTTCCTCCACCAAGCTTTACCTGGCGTGTCAACACAACCTCGCACAACTCCAGCCGAGCTGCGCTGAGCGACGTGTTGTGCGCCCCCACCACACACACCCACCCCACCACACACACACACACACACACAAACAAGATAGTGAGGGAAGCATCTACATGACCTTCGTCATACTCACAGCTCGTCTTTTCCTCATTATCAGCGAGGCTTTCCTCATATATATTCTCTCTCTCTCTCTCTCTCTCTCTCTCTCTCTCTCTCTCTCTCTCTCTCTCTCTCTCTCTCTCTCTCTCTCTCACACGACAACAGCTGCATTCCTTCCTCGGGCAGTGCTTCCGCTGCGGGATAAAAATCTCCTGACGCCGCACGGGTTCGAGTCCTGGCCGCGGCAGTTGGTCCGCAGTCGACCCAGCTGTTCATCCACCTTTACGGAGATTGTGTGTGTGTGTGTGTGTGTGTGTGTGTGTGTGTGTATGCAATGTTAATGAGATGGACTTAATTAGGGCATGCAGAGGCCACTGCTGCCTCAGCTAAAACAAATAATTCAGCAACCTTCCACTCGCCCCAAACACCATCACAACATCTGAAGTCATTCGTCTGTCCACTTCCCTGTCCATTCAACACTTCAGCATCGCTTCAGAAAAAAAAGGCACCCTCTTCTTTAATAATCTTCAATGATCTCTCATTCTCTATCCTCACGATTGTTTACCTTACGCGTTCCACATAATACTTTAACCCCGCCATCAGACATGATCAACGCATCGGTACCCCCGGACGGTCAATCTGGCCAGCAGTAGCGAGGGGACTCGTTCCTCTACAATGCTCGTATGGAACTTCACACCTCGATGAACTCTTTGGCCACCTCTCCACGGTGGAACACCGCAGCCATTCCAGTGAGTGTCTCCTGTCATCCTCCCAGTGTCACACACTGCTTCCTCCGCCGTAACATGACCTGTCCAACCAAGATGTATTATCTCGCCCTTATCTCGTATGGACTCCTATCATTTCTCGCCAGTGCCCTAACCAGATTCTCCGGCATGTGTCTTTTTTTTTCCCCTTCTACATCTACGTACCTGGAAAAATATTTGATGAGTTTTCTCCTCGTACGATCAAAGTCGCCATCCTTCCAAAACTTATTCATTCATTCATTTTCTATTGACTCACAATCATCTCATCTTCCCCCCCACGAACCAACTCACTCAAAACACTCTAATCATTCCAACGAGCTCTTCCCCCCTCCCTCTCATCACACACACCTCTCCTTCCTCACTGGGCACATGTCGTATACAGAGACATCTTGTGGCGTCGCCAGCAATCATCGTAACGACCTCGTTAACTCGCCCTTCACCTTCCC
The DNA here is from genome assembly GCF_036320965.1 of Panulirus ornatus. Classification (NCBI taxonomy): domain Eukaryota; kingdom Metazoa; phylum Arthropoda; class Malacostraca; order Decapoda; family Palinuridae; genus Panulirus; species Panulirus ornatus. The sequence goes on from NC_092287.1 coordinate 6,607,423, forward strand.
CAATCACCAATCTTGAAGTCATCCAAACGCACCTTTCATGCACGTTCCCACACCACGCTGTGCAATCTACCGACTCGCACACAGCTTTTCCCCTTGGCCTTCTTGAACACGCTGTTCCATCTACCAACTCGCACCATACCATCTGTCAGTCATCCCACTCTATATCATATCCGCCTTTCAACAACTAGATCAATCAGACTCCACGTCTCCATCCTACACATTATCAGACAACACTCCTCTCCTGTTATCCTACATACACACACCCACACACATATGAATACACACTCGAGGATTTCGCCTGTGTTTCCGACCGCCAGGCCCACATGTGGGCACCTTCTACATATTCTCACAACCTCTTACTCCTCCTGCCCTCATACCTATCATACATAATGCCCCCTCACCACCTACTGTCTCATGGCCACATATATACATAAACCCACCATCATCTCCTTCGGATAGGAGTCTCGAACTAGTCCTCCATCTTCTCCACGATCTCACTCCAAAATGCACCACTGATCTCTCTCTCTCTCTCTCTCTCTCTCTCTCTCTCTCTCTCTCTCTCTCTCTCACACACACACACACACACACACACACACACACTGCAGACGAAAAACGAGACTTACCCCCCCCCCTCCCTCTCCTTCCCTTCTCATCTTTTTTAATCAGCCAAGCTAGGCCGGCATAAAGCGGAGCGGAGGACGTCAAACTACCAGTGAGGGCAAGAGGCTACTGCTGTGGAGGAAAATCATGAGCAGATAAGACGTTGTCGGCGAGGGAGGAGGCAGGGACGCTATCCATAATGTAAGAGCTGTCCAGGCTAGTGTGGTGGGCTGTGTGTGTGTGAGTGTGTGTGTGTGACTGCGAGGTGAGGGCTATTATTAGCTGGCTGGACCGTCCGGCAGCTAAAGCAAGATAACGCCACAGGTACAGTAAAGCAGCATCAACAGGTTGCCAGCAGCTGGGTCGCCCATTGGCGGAGGTGTTCATGTCGCTCCTACCTACTACCTACCTGCCTGCCCCCCCCCCCCCCTCCCCACAACCCGCGCGCGCGCGCGCGCACACACAAACATACACATGCACACACATAAGCATACTTGTATATCCACTCTCTCTCTCTCTCTCTCTCTCTCTCTCTCTCTCTCTCTCTCTCTCTCTCTCTCTCTCTCTCTCTCTCCAGAAAAGCCTCACATACACACTCCTGTATAGACACACACACACACACACACACACACACACACACTCTCTCTCTCTCTCTCTCTCTCTCTCTCTCTCTCTCTCTCTCTCTCTCTCCGTACCCAAACATACACACTCTTGCATATTTACACACACACGCACAACCACAGACATAAAGACGCTTAAATATGTACACACACATCTTTGTACATCCTCGGATCAGGGAATACACCCAGACAAACATGTCAACAACTGATTATGTAAATAGGGTAAGACTGCCTCGCACAGGGACCCGGATCCTAGGCAAAGCCCAGGGCGATGCCACACACCAACCCACACCCCCACACACACACACCACCATCCCTCCCTCTCTCACTCTCCTTCCGTGCACATCTCCACAGCCGGGACACAAGGCTGGACCGAGCAGCGCCGCTACACGAGGCATGTAGGAAACTACACACGATTCCTCCCACCTCCTGCCCCACCACTACCACTCCCTCCTTCGCCACCACCTCCTTCCCCACCACTACTCCCTCCTTCGCCACCGACATTACGACGTGGTGACCGTCAGTGAGTGACCCGGGGGGACGTGTGGACACCCGTCCACAACGCTGGATGGGCTTCGCCTCGACCCGGTCCCCTCACACGACGGGCCATCAGCGCTGCTCCACCTTCGACCAGACGCGACCTGATATTGCACCCAGGTCTTTGACCAGACGCGACCTGATATGGTCCCCTGGTCTTCGACCAGATGCGACCTGATATTGTTCCCAGGTCTTTGACCAGACGCGACCTGATATTGCACCCAGGTCTTTAACAAGACGGGACCTGATATTGCACCCAGGTCTTTGACCAGACGCGACCTGATAGTGTTCCCAGGTCTATGCAAAACGCCCCTGTGCACCACGACCACCATCCTGCACCAGGGAATGGGTAACAACAGAAGGAATCCTGCGGTTCAGTTGACGCTCAAAGCACATCCCTCCTCCACCCATCGACTCCAGCCAGTTCTCAGGGAAGAGACAGGAGTAAAAAAAAAAAAAGAGGTTCAAAAGCTAAACTTGGGTTTTCTCTTTTCCTTCTCCTCTCACAAGCAAAATGGGGCGTGCAGGAGGACGCCCCTAGAGCTGGCTCCACCCCGTACATACGAGTGTAGTTCATCACGCAAGCACACAGCTGACCACCTCCTTCCTGTATGGGGGTGGCGGGGTGCGTGGGGTTAACACAGACAGCGACACGAACACTGGAGCTGTGCATGAAGCACGGACGGACGCACGAACACGGACGATGGTGAATTGTTAATCAGAGAGAGAGAGAGAGAGAGAGAGAGAGAGAGAGAGAGAGAGAGAGAGAGAGAGAGAGAGTCCTAGAGCGGTGTGTGTGTGTGTGTGTGTGTGTGTGTGAGAAGGGAGCTGGGGAGGGGAGGGGGTGGGGGGGGTGAGAGGTGGTTCCTTTCAGAAGTAATTGAGGAAAGAACGTGAGGGGGGGAGGAGGGGGAGGGGGAGGAGGGGGAAGGAGGAGGAGGAGGAGGGGGGGGGGGGAAAGTCCCGGACCACCGTTAAGGTCAGGATGATGACAACGCCAGGCATCACATGGGGGGGGAGGAGGGGGAAGGGGGAGGGGGAAGGGGGAGGGGGAAGGGGACTTTCCAACCACTCCCCCCCTCCCTTCCCCTCCTCCCCTCTCTCTCTCTCTCTCCACCGTGTACAACACAATGTGGATCTTTCCTCCACCACCACCCCCCTCACCCTCACCCCCCCCTTTCGAGTGCAACACATGGAGGGGGTGAGGGGAAAAGGGGAGGAGGGGGGGCGGGGGAGAGGGGGGAGGAGAGGGGAGGCCTAGTTTCCCCCCTCCCCCAGTAGATCTACAAAGTGATGCGCATGAAGGCACCAGCCAAGGCCAGCCTCGCCCCCAGCATGAGGAAAGCATGAGGCCAAAGGAGAGGAGCACGCATCCCTGACCCCCGACCTTTGGCCCGGTGCCACCGTGTGTGGAGGGAGGGAGGGAGGGAGGGAGGGCGACGGCGGTACATGGCACTGTGGCGCTGCCTCCCACGCAGAGGCCTGGGGTGAGGGAGAGTGAGTGAGGGAAGGAGGCCTGGGGTGAGGGAGAGTGAGTGAGGGAAGGAGGCCTGGGTGTGAGGAGGAGTGAGGGAGGGAGGGTTGAAGTCAGGAGGAGTGAGGGAGGGAGGCCTGGGGTGAGGAGGAGTGAGGGAAGGAGGCTTGAAGTCAGGAGGAGTGAGGGAGGGAGGCCTGGGGTGAGGAGGAGTGAGGGAAGGAGGCTTGAGGTCAGGAGGCCTAGGGTGAGGGAGGGAGGCCTCGGGTGAGGGAGGGAGGCCTGGGGTGAGGAAGAGTGAGGGAGGGATGCCTGGGGTGAGGGAGGGAGGCCTAGGGTGAGGGAGGGAGTGATGGAGTAGCGCCACTAGCCAGGTGGCCTCCCTCGTGCTCAGGAGGGGTCGTACCCTCGTGCTTAGGAGGGGTCGTACCCTCGTGCTCAGGAGGGGTCGTACGTAATTCTACTTCAATAATGGTGGAGGGGGGGAGGGGGAAGAGGGAGGGAAAGGGGAGGGGGTGAGGAGAGGGGAGGGGGGGTGCTATTCACTCCATGGTTGGAGGGAGGGAGGGAGGGAGGGAGGGAGGGAAGGGAACCTGTTTAAAACCTGTCTTGTACTCACCTGACGCCCTCCCTCCCCTACTAACCCTCCACCTCCTCCTAACACCTGTGACCCCCCCCCGACCGACCCCCCCCAACGACCCCCACAAGGCCCCCCCCCCACAAGGAGTCAGGAGACGACCCGTGGGAGGTCAAGCCCTGACCAGCCGGGCACCGCCAGCAAGCAAGACCCACCCACTCAAACCTACCCCACGTCAACCCACTCAAAACAGTCACATCACCCCCACGTAAACTCCCATGTCACCCCACTCAAAACAGTCACATCACCCCCACGTAAACTCCCATGTCACCCCACTCAAAACAGTCACATCACCCCCACGTAAACTCCCATGTCACCCAACTCAAAACAGTCACATCACCCCTACGTAAACTCCCACGTCAACCCACTCAAAACAGTCACATCACCCCCACGTAAACTCCCATGTCACCCCACTCAAAACAGTCGCGTCACCCCCACGTAAACTCCCATGTCACCCCACTCAAAACAGTCACATCACCCCCACGTAAACTCCCATGTCACCCCACTCAAACAGTCACATCACCCCCACGTAAACTCCCATGTCAACCCACTCAAAACAGTCGCGTCACCCCCACGTAAACTCCCATGTCACCCCACTCAAAACAGTCACATCACCCCCACGTAAACTCCCATGTCAACCCACTCAAAACAGTCGCGTTACCCCCACGTAAACTCCCATGTCACCCCACTCAAAACAGTCACATCACCCCCACGTAAACTCCCATGTCACCCCACTCAAAACAGTCGCGTCACCCCCACGTAAACTCCCATGTCACCCCACTCAAAACAGTCGCGTCACCCCCACGTAAACTCCCAAGTCACCCCACTCAAACAGTCGCGTCACCCCCACGTAAACTCCCATGTCACCCCACTCAAACAGTCGCGTCACCCCCACGTAAACTCCCATGTCACCCCACTCAAACAGTCGCGTCACCCCCACGTAAACTCCCATGTCACCCCACTCAAACAGTCGCGTCACCCCCACGTAAACTCCCATGTCACCCCACTCAAACAGTCGTGTCTGCCAAGTTCAAAGTGGACATGGCCACCCTCCCCCCCCCCACCCGAAGACTGGACTCGACCCAAAGTGTCTGTTGACAACACACGGATATCACCCGTTTAACAGTTAACAAGACACGGATAATCACCCGTTTAACAGTTAACAAGACACGGATAATCACCCGTTTAACTGTTAACAAGACACGGATAATCACCCGTTTAACTGTTGACAACACTCGGATAATCACCCGTTTAACTGTTAACAAGACACGGATAATCACCCGTTTAACTGTTGACAACACTCGGATAATCACCCGTTTAACTGTTAACAAGACACGGATAATCACCCGTTTAACTGTTGACAACACTCGGATAATCACCCGTTTAACTGTTAACAAGACACGGATAATCACCCGTTTAACTTAACAAGACACGGATAATCACCCGTTTAAATGTTAACAAGACACGGATAATCACCCGTTTAACTGTTAACAAGACACGGATAATCACCCGTTTAACTGTTAACAAGACACGGATAATCACCCGTTTAACTGTTAACAAGACACGGGTAATCACCTGGTTAGCATCGTAATCCTTTTCATACATATTCTTCCTGCACGTCCATGCCAGCGGCCTGGACCAGGAAGGGAACATTCCAGAACCATACCTGTGGGTCTGCTGGGGGCACAAACGTGGAGGCCCACGGGGTCGATCCCCGCTCACAGCGGAACCGAAGGAGTTAAAAAGGACGTACGTGTGTGTGTGTGTGTGTGTGTGTGTGTGTGTGAACGGGGGGCACGTCTGTGCTTTGCATGGTCAACAACACTGGTTTTAAATTCGAAAGTCTACATTGCCTGGAGAGAGAGAGAGAGAGAGAGAGAGAGAGAGAGAGAGAGAGAGAGAGAGAGAGAGAGAGAGAGAGAGAGAGAGAGAGAGAGAGGGGTCCATACCCACCCGTTTCTGATCTACACACACACACACACACACACACAAGAGGAGCAGGGGAGAGGAAGTGTGTGGTCACGGTGGTGGGCGACATTTCAATATCTGGTTTCGTCTGGGATCTTGGAAATACGGTGCGTGACGTCACGGCGCACAGCCGTGACGTCACGCCGTGTGTGTGTGTGTGTGTGTGTGTGTGTAGGATGCGCGGGGGGAATATTAAATACATCCTCCCCACAGGCCATGACACATTACATGTGATATCTACCACAGGCCATGACACATTACATGTCATATCTACCACAGGCCATGACACATTACATGTCATATCTACCATAGGCCATGACATATTACATGTCATATCTATCACAGGACATGACAGATTACATGTCATATCTATCACAGGACATGACAGATTACATGTCATATCTACCACAGGACATGACACATTACATGTCATATCTACCACAGGACATGACACATGTCATATCTACCACAGGACATGACACATTACATATCTACCACAGGACATGACACATTACATATCTACCACAGGACATGACACATTACATATCTACCACAGGACATGACACATTACATATCTACCACAGGACATGACACATTACATATCTACCACAGGACATGACACATTACATATCTACCACAGGACATGACACATTACATATCTACCACAGGACATGACACATTACATATCTACCACAGGGTACGTGGCCTCCATACCACATGTCGTCTTAGGATCACAGTGAGGGGCGCCCTGGTCACAATATCCTTCCCTTGTACACCAAGATAAGACCACGGGACGTTATCACATCCGAGGGTGATACACGGGCCCCCGCGGCCTTCGTTCACGCCCTTGTAACGCGTTACCATTTCCACACACACACACACACACACACACACACACACGTGTCATACAACGTCGCCTGCGCCCACAGGGGGGGGGGGGGACCCTAGTCCAATCATCACCACCCCCTCCCTTCAGTGTTGACATGCAGGAGGGTGAAAGGCGTGCAAGGAATAGAGAGAATTGGAACGATGTGGTATACCGGGGTCGACGTGCTGTCAATGGATTGAACCAGGGCATGTGAAGCGTCTGGGTTAAACCATGGAAAGTTTTGTGGGGCCTGGATGTGGAAAGGAAGCTGTGGTTTCGTTGCATTATACATGACAGCTAGAGACTGAGTGTGAACGAATGTGGCCTTTGTTATCTTTTCCTGGCGCTACCTCGCGCGCATGCGGGGGGAGGGAATGTTATTTCATGTGTGGCGGGGTGGCTACGGGAGTGAGTAAAGGCAGCAAGTATGAATTATGTACATGTGTATGTATGTATCTGTCTGTGTATGTATATATATGTATAAGTTGAAATGTATATGTATGTCTATGTGCGTGTGTGGACGTGTATGTATGTACATGTGTATGTGGGTGGGTTGGGCCATTCTTTCGAGTGTTTCCTTGCGCTAACTCGCTAACGCGGGAGACAGCGACAAAGTATAATAAATAAATATGAAAAATAATAATAATAATAATAATAATAATAATAATGACAATAATAATAATGATAATAATAATAATGATAATAATAATAATGATAAATAATAATAATAATAATAATAATAATAATAATAATAATAATAATAATAATAACAATAATAATAATAATGATAATAATAATGACAATAATAATAATGATAAATAATAATAATAATAATAATAATAATAATAATAATAATAATAATAATAATAATAATAAAAACACCATCAAACATACGGCAGAATCAGGCTGGGGGGGGGGAGGGGGGGGGGGGAGTATCCTGGTGATGTTTACCTAAATGCTACATTATCTGCCTCTCTCCCCCCCACCTGGTCACAGGAGAGAGGGGGGGTTGTTATCTCTCCCCCCTCCTCTCTCCTCTGGCCCATGATGGGTGGAGGAGGAGGAGGAGGAGGAGGAGGAGGAGGAGGAGGAGGAGGAGCGTTACGTTACGTAACACAAAAAGAGGAAAACCCCGTGACGGATGGAGGTCTAGCCTGACCCTCGCTGTCCAGAGAGAGGATGAACTTTCCTCACCTCACCCACACCCAAACCCCTAGCCCCCCCCAACACCCTTCCTAACATGATTTAAACTTTCACTACAACATAAATTATCATCATTATAATAATAATAATAATCATTATTATTATTATTATTATTATTATTATTAGTATTACTATCCTAATTATCATTATCATTAGTCATTGCTATTATCATTATTATTACTATTATTATCATTATTATTATCATTACTATTATCTTTATTATCATTAGTTATCATCATCATTATTATTATCATTATCAATCAGTTATTATTATTATTATTATTACTATTATTATTATTACTATAATTATTGTTACTATTATTATAATTATCATTATCATTATTATTAACAATATCATCATCATCATCATCAATTACCATCATCAACACAGAAGTGCCCTAACTTGTGCACTAGACTGTTTATATCATACCCCAGACCTCCACACACACAATATTCACTTCCTCATACACCTAACTCATTATTTCCTCCTGCTCCCACCGCATGACCTGGGGACTTGCCATGCACACACCTGTGCTACACCCAGGTGTGTGACACCCGTATAATTTAACATTATCGAAGTGGGGTGGGGGTAGCGACAGGAATGGATGAAGGCAAGCAAACATGTGTACGTATGGATATATCTGTGTAAGTGTGTGTATATGTATGTATATGATGATCTGCATATGTATGTATATGTGTGTATGTGGGTGTTTATATATATATATATATATATATATATATATATATATATATATATATATATATATATATATATATATATATATATATATATCTTTCATACTATTCGCCATTTCCCGCGTTATATATATATATATATATATATATATATATATATATATATATATATATATATCTTTCTTTCTTTTAAACTATTCGCCATTTCCCGCATTAGCGAGGTAGCGTTAAGAACAGAGGACTGGGCCTTTTTTGGAATATCCTCACCTGGCCCCCTCTGTTCCTTCTTTTGGAAAATTAAAAAAAAAAAAAAAACGAGAGGGGAGGATTTCCAGCCCCCCGCTCCCTCCCCTTTTAGTCGCCTTCTACGACACGCAGGGAATACGTGGGAAGTATTCTTCATCCCCCATCCCCAGGGATAATATATATATATATATATATATATATATATATATATATATATATATATATATATATATATATATATATATATATATATATATATATATATACATATGACTGGATGATCCATTCTTCGTCTGTTTCCTGGCGCTACCTCACCGACGCGGGAAACAGCGATTATGTATTATAAAATATAAATAAATAAACAACATACATATATGTATAATGGGTCCGCTACGCAGAGTACATGTACAACATCCACTCCTAAGTACATCCTGGGGACCACTGTCATGTACACAAGGGTGGGCCAAGCACCTGGGACCTACGGAGAGATGGACACGGGCGTCCCGTACAGACGAATGTACACCCACCGTGTGAAGGAAGGCCGACATACGGTCCCCGTGTACAGACAGGAGTACAGAGACCCCTCCCCCCACCCAACCTCCCTCTTCCGTGTACACTGAGAGGGGAAATACCAGGTAAACCGTGTACAGGGAAGGAAGTACGCAGCTCCCGTGTACACAGGGAAAGATGTACGGAGCTCCCGTGTACGGAGAAGGAAGTATAGAGCTCCCGTGTACAGATAAAGAAGTACAGAACCCGCCCGCCTGCCCCCCGTGTACACAGAGAGAGAGAGAGAGAGAGAGAGAGAGAGAGAGAGAGAGAGAGAGAGAGAGAGAGAGAGAGAGAGAGAGAGAGAGAGTAGAAAAAGTAGAGATAAAGGAGAGAGAGAATAAATAGAGTACAGAGTAAAGAGAGTAGAGAGAGAGAGAGAGAGAGAGAGAGAGAGAGAGAGAGAGAGAGAGAGAGAGAGTAGAGTAGAGTAGAGTAGAGTAGAGTAGAGTAGAGTAGAGTAGAGTAGAGAGAGAGTAGAGTACAGAGGATAGAGCCACTGTAGAGTGTCATGTGTGAGGCTCTTCCTGTGTTATCTTGGCCTGGGTTTCCTCTAAGTGGTTCGACAGCGACGTCCACTCGGTATTCCCAGGGCTGGCCACAGCCATGGCGTCACCCCCTCCCCACCTCGCCACCATCACTTCCCCTACTGTGAGATCCCGCTGGCTGGCGGCCCCACGGGGCATGTCCTCCACACACATATACATGTATAAACATCAAATGTGTTCACAAGCCCGATGGAGTATGTCCTGTATATACACCCAGGGTGTCTATATACACCTGTATACACATCACGTACGCACACAAGCCCAACGTTGGATGTCCTCGATATAAACATGTGTACACATCATATGGGTACACATGACCAATGGAGCATGTCTATATACACACCCAGGGTCCTATATGCACATGTGTATACATCATGTACACACACACACACCCACGATGTATGTCCTCTATATACACACCCAGGGTCCTATATACACATGTGTATACATCATGTACACACACACACCCACGATGTATGTCCTCTCTATACACACCCAAGGTCCTATATACACATGTGTATACATCATGTACACACACACATCCCACGATGTATGTCCTCTATATACACACCCAGGTTCCTATATACACATGTGTATACATCATGTACACACACACACCTCACGATGTATGTCCTCTATATACACACCCAGGGTCCTGTATATACACATGTATATACATCATGTACACACACACCCCACGATGTATGTCCTCTATATACACCCAGGGTCCTATATACACATGTGTATACATCATGTACACACACACACACCCACGATGTATGTCCTCTCTATACACACCCAGGGTCCTATATACACATGTGTATACATCATGTACACACACACACCTCACGATGTATGTCCTCTATATACACACCCAGGTTCCTATATGTACATGTTTCGGTACGGTACGACCCCTGAGCACGAGAACACGACCCTTCGGCTACACCAGCCAGGCCATCCTACATCAAAGGGTCGTATCTATCTAAAAAAAAAACATTACATCCAATTCTCTTTTTAATCTAGGCAATTAAAAGCCTCTCACCAAGTGGGTATCCACTGAGGAGGAAGGAAGATGCAGTATGTGTGTGTGTGTGCACTGCTCATCACTGCTCATGAGGCACAGCAGGTGTTCACCAGCCTGGTGGTGGGTGCACAGCAGGTGTGTGGCTGGTGCACAGCAGGTGTTCACCAGCCTGGTGGTGGGCACACAGCAGGAAGGTCTCCTGCAACAGCAGGAAGGTCTCCTGCACCAGTAGGAAGGTCTCCTGCACACAGCAGGAAGGTCTCCTACACCAGCAGGAAGGTCTCCTACACCAGCAGGAAGGTCTCCTACACCAGCAGGAAGGTCTCCTGCACCAGCAGGAAGGTCTCCTACACCAGCAGGAAGGTCTCCTGCACACAGCAGGAAGGTCTCCTACACCAGCAGGGAGGTCTCTGCACCAGCAGGAAGGTCTCCTGCACACAGCAGGAAGGTCTCCTACACCAGCAGGAAGGTCTCTGCACCAGCAGGAAGGCCTCCTGCACACAGCAGGAAGGTCTCCTACACCAGCAGGGAGGTCTCTGCACCAGCAGGAAGGCCTCCTGCACACAGCAGGAAGGTCTCCTACACCAGCAGGAAGGTCTCCTGCACACAGCAGGAAGGTCTCCTACACCAGCAGGAAGGTCTCCTACACCAGCAGGAAGGTCTCCTGCACCAGCAGACCCGCCCTCCCCCGAAGCTCAACCAGAATCAAGAGGGAGGAGGGAGTGAGACGCGCTATCATCACCAGGCCTCATCTGGATACGAAAAGTAGGAATAATACACATACATCTTTTCTTTTTTGGGGAAAAAAAAGAAGGTGATCTCGGGAAATGGATTGAGGAGATCAAAATGTCAGCGGGCAAGCGCGCAAGAGATGGTCCTGCCTGAATCACGGAGACCCGGGTAACCAGTGGGAGGTCGCTGGGCGTGAACGTGTCCACCACAGAAGAGAGAAGAGCAAGGAGAGAGAGTTGTTCAGCAACCTTCACGTTTCTAAACCCAAGTCTGAGGATTCAGAACAGAGGGCTTGAAGAATCGAATTCTCCGCAGGATGGAAAGCCAACCGAACCAGAGGGTAATATATCCCCAAACTAAACAAAATAACGTGATACAAAAAGGATGGTTAGAAATAACAAAAGTACTTTTTAAAGTAACAGAGTCGTCAAAAGTACTTTTTAAAGTAACAGAGTCGTCAAAAGTACTTTTTAAAGTAACAGAGTCGTCAAAAGTACTTTTTAAAGTAACAGAGTCGTGGAGAAACAGAGTGAAGGAAGTAATGCCAGCTTACAAGAGTTTGAAGAAGTTGCATAAGATTAGAGAACGTTCAAGACGTGGCCTCACGAGTGTACAATTTTATAAACAAGTGATGACACAAACGCGTGCGCGCGCAGGATTGCCGTTTCTTTATTTTCCTTCGCGTCTCTTTCGGTAACGAAAGAGACGCTGTGCACTAACGCTATCACAGTGGTTTACGAAAGTACATGGCCATCCACGTTGAGTGAACGTCCAAAGAGGCTATGATTACCACCTCAGAGGACACGAGAAACAGACTTTCCCATTCCCATCTCTATCTACAGTGGTGGCGTTCCCCTGGGCTCACTCCTATCGCCTCGTCTCTTTCTTTTCTCCATGAACGACTCACTGTCTTCCACCTCTCACCCCATTCGCTCCTACGCTAATGCACACCACCGCACACACTTCAACTCACTTTTCCTCCTCCTCCTACTCCTAAGACTCGTTCTTTTTCTCCCACTGAACGTGTTTTTCCCTTTCAGTTCGTATCATGTGAGCACACACACTCTTTCCCTCCCCCTCCCTCTTCTTAAAAGAGATATCATAATTCAACCTGGTAATGACATGGGCATGTTGCGCACATTCATACCCTCCACTCTGCCGTGGAAACCCCACAGACATCACCACCACCCAGGCTGCTCCGCCGTGTACAGGCTGTATGGTAAAGGTGCCACAATTCTATCATCCTTGCGAGACACTGTTTCATATCTATACGGGGAGGGGGTTTTAATCGGGCCTTCGTACTCAAGTGCTGTCCACGTATGGGACTGGATCTTCTTCCTCCGCCTCTCTCTCTCTTTTATTCAACCAGAAGCGAATCGAACTCTTTTCGTCTCATGGATTCTCCTGGCATCGCCACTCCAATAATCCCTTTCTGTCCGTGGTGATGTTGCTGCTCTCTCTCTCTCTCTCTCTCTCTCTCTCTCTCTCTCTCTCTCTCTCTCTCTCTCTGTTCTACAGGTATCATTCTGGCCAATGTTCACGTGAGCTTCGTTCAGAGGTCGCCCCTCAAGAGCAACAAGGAGATACGTGGGTAGAATTCTTCCTCCTCACACCGTCTCTTAAGCCTTCATCCGTCACGGAAACTGGTGTATGACGGAGCTTTACGATACTGCCAAGTATGAAGTATACTGCCGCACACGTATCTGTCGCCACGTAAGCCGTGGCTATGGACACGTAAGCTGCGGCTATGGCAACGTAAGCTGTGGCTATGGCCACGTAAGCCGTGGCTATGGACACGTAAGCTGTGGCTATGGTCACGTAAGCCGTGGCTATGGACACGTAAGCTGTGGCTATGGCAACGTAAGCTGTGGCTATGGCAACGCAAGCTGTGGCTATGGCCACGTAAGCCGTGGCTATGGACACGTAAGCTGTGGCTATGGCAACGTAAGCTGTGGCTATGGCCACGTAAGCCGTGGCTATGGACACGTAAGCTGTGGCTATGGCAACGTAAGCTGTGGCTATGGCCACGTAAGCCGTGGCTATGGACACGTAAGCTGTGGCTATGGCAACGTAAGCTGTGGCTATGGCCACGTAAGCTGTGGTTATGGACACGTAAGCTGTGGCTATGGACACGTAAGCTGTGGCTATGGCCACGTAAGCCGTGGCTATGGACACGTAAGCTGTGGCTATGGCCACGTAAGCTGTGGCTATGGCCACGTAAGCTGTGGCTATGGCCACGTAAGCCGTGGCTATGGACACGTAAGCTGTGGCTATGGCCACGTAAGCCGTGGCTATGGACACGTAAGCTGTGGCTATGGCCATGTAAGCCGTGGCTATGGACACGTAAGCTGTGGCTATGGCCACGTAAGCTGTGGCTATGGACACGTAAGCTGTGGCTATGGCCACGTAAGCTGTGGTTATGGACACGTAACCTGTGGCTATAAGCTCCACACGATACCCAGACAGATACAGACATTCTACGCAGCCCAGCGTCTCAAGCTTAAGCCACACACACACACACACACACACACACACACACCCAAATATGATACGCAAATGAGCTAGATTGCCACGCACTCTTATCGAACACTAACACGTAGGGGGGACCTTGGCACCAAGGTGAATCTTATCTGATACGTTATCGTACGGACAAAGTATACTTTGAAACACATAAACAGACGTAAATTTCGTCACGTAATAATTCGACGGGAGTCAAGCAATTTTTCCTTTTACGAAATGGGGGAAACAGTGTTCAAAAATCTAGGAGGGGGTGGGGGGGGGAGGTCGCGTGAGGTCAAATCAACATAACTTGCGTAAGGATGAATTACATTAGACTACGTTAGGTTGGTCGACGTTTTGTTAAATTACATAGCACTAGGATGAGTTGTGAGTTAAGGTGGACGAGTTGTGAGTTAATGTGGACGTGTATGTTCGAGAGGGATGAGTTGTGAGTTAATGTGGACGTGTATGTTTGAGAGGGATGAGTTGTGAGTTAATGTGGACGTATACGTTAGAGAGGGATTAGTTGTGAGTTAATAAGAACGTGTATGGAGAACCAGGCCTCACAGACCTTTCTGTGGATTGCCCTTTCCATTCCATATACCCAAAGTTCAGCCCAACGCTGGCACATGGGAATCAAAGCTCCACCAGTCCATAACCCACATAGAAATACGCCCCTGAGAAGGACCTGTTGCAAGACACGCCCCAGGTGGCGTCTTCCGTCTCTGCAACACACCGGAGGATTCAAGGTAAAAAAGGGGTAATCCTTCCCCTTACCCCCCCCTGATCCACTCACGTCCACCCCGCGTGTGTGTGGGGGAGAGGACGAGTAATCCACGTCTCCACACAACCCATCCAAAATTCAAGACGACCTGGTCGAACGCCCCAACCATCTGGCCTGCAGCTTAAACTGGGAACGACCGTACGTAGGATCAGTTTGGCGCCATCCATCCTCATTGGTCGGACGAGCCAGTGTGTGTGTGTGTGTGTGTGTGTGTGTGTGTGTGTGTGTGATGCAGTACGATTCACGGGACTTGATTTGATACCCTTTAATCCTGTGATTATTCTTCCTGTGTTTTGTCACTGCATCATCGTTTCCAAGCAGCATATTTTTTTTTCTTTCTTTCTGAAGTGTTTGGCCACCTGTATGTATCACAATGCAGTGCTGAAAAAAAAAAAATGCTATAAAGTGTAAGATGATGAAAAAAAGAATCCTACATGTGCACTTGGGAAACAACGGTACGGTTTATTTTTTTTGGAGGGGGGAGGACGAACGCAGAACTCTCGCTTCGCAAGACGTTAGTAGCATACGGGGACAACGTCTATTTCTCCCTCCTCTCTCACTAGAGGAGGAGGAGCAAGCCAACCGCTCCAGGCTCGAACACACCCCAAAACCCCAACCGCCCCTAACACGCTTACCTTTGACGCCAACCATTCCAAAAAAGAAAAAAAGAAAAGCGAAATCTATCTCTCAGGCTTAGGATGGTGGTGAGGAAGAAGAAGCACCACGAACACCCGAGGATAATAAGCCTGGCCGCTGACTCTATTATGCTTCAAGGAGAAAGGGAGGAATTCTGTGCCAGAATCCCTTCACGCAGTAAACATCTTTGTCTTGCTTCATATTTTTTTTTCTTTTTTACACCAGACGCCGAGGTAGATGATGTTGGCGCCGTCGCTGTGGACGAGGTCTTGTGATGTCACTAACGATGGTTATCGTCTGCCGTGCAGGTGCTAACGAGGCACTGGGTGATCGGAGTAGGAGGAGGAGCAGCTGTTAAGAGAAACATCCCAGAGGACCGGCGACAAGAACGCCTCTTAGGGTAAGGTGTTCAAGCCTCTATACAATGATGAGTGAACCTCTTGTTTTCAAGGAGGGGTTCATAAACGTGTTGTGTCGGCATGTCTACGTGCGGCTTGGTATGTCTATGGAGCAGGGACTATACCTGCAGGAAGCGCGAGGTGCGCGTTTTGGTAGCCTCCTTCGCGGGCCTACACGTGCGCGTTTTGGTAGCCTCCTTCGCGGGCCTACACGTGCGCGTTTTGGTAGCCACCTTCGCGGGCCTACACGTGCGTGTTTTGGTAGCCTCCTTCGCGGGCCTACACATGCGCGTTTTGGTAGCCTCCTTCGCGGGCCTACACGTGCGTTTTGGCCAATAAAAAACAAACGCGTCCCGTGTGGACCAGACAGACCCATCCCATCTCTCCCTTTTTAAGTACCTTGCCCTTTCAAGGGATCCCGGGGACATGTGATTAATCAGAAAGTGATCATTAGCAACCACTCCTTTGAGAAGATTGTGTGTGTGTGTGTGTGTGTGTGTGTGTGTGTGTGTGTGTGTGTGTGTGTGTGTGTGTGTGGGTGTGTGTGTGTGTCTATATACACATTTGTCCAGTGCATGACATTTGCGAAACATGGATTAAGCTACATCACGATACAGGGCGATCAAGGCAAGCGAGATTGCTCATCTCATTGATCCCAGATCAACGCGGTGATTACTCATTGATCCCGGATCAGAGCGGCAATTACTCATCTCACTGATCCCACACCAGAGCGAGATTACTCATCTCATTAATCCCGGATCAGAGCCAAAGGCGATTACTCATCTCATTAATCCCGGATCAGAGCCAAAGGCGATTACTCACCTCATTCATCCCACACCAGAGCGAGATAACTCATCTCATTGATCCCGGATCAGAGCGGTGATTACTCATTGATCACGGATCAGAGCGGTAATTACCCATCTCATTGATCCCGGATCAGAGCAATGATTACTCATCTCATTGATCCCGGATCAGAGCCAAAGGCGATTACTCATCTCATTGATCCCACACCAGAGCCAAGAGGTGATGCAGGCTACTGTTCTTACAACATTGCTTCAGGTACGAAGGAATCAAACACCAGTAGACATCCCCCCCAGGGGCCCCCCTTGGGATGGTCCTCTCGAGGAGGGTGGGTCTATGATGACTTGAGGAAGATGCCATGGAACTAACAGACCAGCGTGGCGAAAGTCAGCAGGGCGTCGCAGACGCAGAGAAAAAAACAAACTTGCAAACTGTTCAAAACTGTGTTTCTTGAAAGGGCGCAAAATACATGCGCGTCTTGCCCTTAAGAGCGAAATATCGACCGGGTCTGACGTAAAAATAACCCGTATCTGTAATTCTCTTTCCAACCGCGTTAACAGGCAGGTCTTTCCGTATATGAACGGTCCCGTTGCAGAAAACGTACTTCGGCCCTTAAGGCCTACCCAACGCCGCTCCCTGGTCATAACAACGACACCAAACAAGACATCAATCAAGACGAGTGATCCGGTCATTAGACGAGTGACCCGGTCATTAGACGAGTGACCCGGTCACTAGACGAGTGACCCGGTCATTGGACGAGTGACCCGGTCATTAGACGAGTGACCCGGTCATTGGACGAGTGACCCGGTCATTAGACGAGTGATCCGGTCATTAGACGAGTGACCCGGTCATTAGACGAGTGACCCGGTCATTAGACGAGTGACTCAGTCATCACCCAACAGCTCTGGCCACTTGGAAGTGGGAACCACTTCAACGACCTTCAATAGGTCATCCAGAGGTCAATGCGCAGGTCAACGATTCTTCTCCTTTAGGGTACGATGACCTGGTACGTCAGCAGGTCAAAGGTCAGGCTCACGGTACACACCATCCACCCCAACAGGGGTTTACCGTCGTGCTCAAGGATCGTACCGTCGTGCTCAAGGATCGTACCGTCGTGCTCAAGGATCGTACCGTCGTGCTCAAGGATCGTACCGTCGTGCTCAGCGATCGTATATATATATATATATATATATATATATATATATATATATATATATATATATATATATATATATATATATATATATATATATATATATATATCCCAACCCCCAAAACCCCGTAGATATATATCCCAATCCCCAAAACCCCGTATATATATCCCAACCCACCAAAACCCCGTATATATATATATATATATATATATATATATATATATATATATATATATATATATATATATATATATATATATCCCAACCCCCAAATCCCCGTAGATATATATCCCAACCCCCAAAACCCCGTATATATATCCCAACCCACCAAAACCCCGTATATATATATATATATATATATATATATATATATATATATATATATATATATATATATATATATATATATATCCCAACCCCCAAAACCCCGTAGATATATATCCAAACCCCCCAAAACCCCGTATATATATCCCAACCCCCCAAAACCAAAATCCTCTACCACACTCCTCCACTCGAATCTCCCTCTACCACACGTACCACATCCTGTGGTGGAGGTCAGGCAGGGGATGGCAGTCCATGGTCTGCAGTAACAACAGCCCCCCCCCCCCCCCCATAACCAGGGTCGTTAACTAAAGTTTTAAACTGGAGGACATGCGTTTCGAAGTCCCCCCCCAACCCCCCCCTTCCCATTTTTTTTCGCTCTCTAGAAAATGGGAAACCACGATCTCTTTCCTCAAGACATACTAACCTCCTAACCAGAAAAATGCGAAATATATCATCGTATTTCTCTTTTCTTCGTATACACTATATATAGAAAGCAGCCATCTACGTACGATAGTTCACTCTATTGTGATTCAGTTCTACCCACCATCCCTCCCCCCCTAAAAAAAAGGGGGGGAGGGGGACTTACAAATTCAAGAGCCAACATCCATTTGTGGTCCGAGAAAAAAAAAATAAAATAAAGGAAAAAAAATATATATGGAAAATAAATCAAACACAGACAGAAAACGGGGGATAGAGAAAATGTTTACGAGACACCGATGGCGAACGGATTAATAAAACTGGTAGAAAATGAGAGAGAGAGAGAGAGAGAGAGAGAGAGAGAGAGAGAGAGAGAGAGAGAGAGAGAGAGAGAGAGAGAGAGAGGGGGTGCGCGCGTGTGCGAGCCAGCGCCCACTTCCACCAAGGATGGACGACAGCAAACAGGATTCACTGTGATACATACATGCAGGATAAATCGGAGCAAACAGACACACACACACACACACACACACACAGACACACACACACACACACACACACCACACACACACACACACACACAGACACACACACACACACCACAGGAAGGGCCCGGGGCTCACCAGGAGTTCGGGCCACTGTGGCTGAGGCTGCACTATGCTGGTTAGGGGCCACACAACACCACACCACGACAACATCATCTTGCAAACACGGCGAAATGAAAGGGGAAAGGTGGGCACGGGATAAAGGAAATTGGAGACATGTGGTATACGGGGAGCAACGTGCTGCCGGCGGACGGAACCCAGGTATATGTAGTAGTCTTTATTTAGCGCCTCTTGCTGAAGAGGGAGGTGGGGGATGGGATGTGGTTACCATGCATTACATACGACTGGTAGACAATGGATGTGGGGAAAATGACACCTTTTCTTCGTCTATTCCTGGCGCTACCTCGCTAACACGGGAAACGGCGAACAAAAATAGTAATAATAATAATAATAATAATAATAATAATAATAATAATAATAATAATAACAATATACTTAAACACGTAAACACCTAACTAATGACACACACACACACACACACACAAACATATATATATATATATATATATATATATATATATATATATATATATATATATATATATATATATATATATATATATATATATATATATCACGAAATAGCTGCCTGAGGTACGAATACCTTTCTCACTTTGACATGAGAAAAGACAACAACAACATCAACCACACAGGGACACAAAAGGCACATTAATAAGCACCCGCTTCAAGGAGCATCACCTGACCTGCTACACTGTGCTACGTTAATTTACGATTCGCTTCGTCCAAGATGGAATAGGAGGAGGAGGAGAAAGAAGAGGAGGTGGAGGAGAAAGAAGAGGAGGAGAAGGAGGAAGAAGAGGTGGTGGAGGAGGAAGAGGAGGGGAAAAGAGAGAGGCGATATTAACGCCAGCAACGTCAGGCGCTGAGGAGTGCTGGAGCGCGATGCAAGCGAGGTGTTGGAGACAGCTGAGCGAGGATGCAAGCAGCGTGCATCAGCTCTTCCCCTGGGGCCGTTTTTGCTTAGTTTGGCGTCACAAGACAACCGTCCACGACGCGTCCGATTCCCTTCCATCCTCTCCTACTCTCTCCGTCCCTTCCATCATACAGTCATATCAAACCCGTAAAGAGCCAATTTTCTCTTAACCTCGCTATTTACGTCGGTCTTAGAACCGTCCGAACAAAACCACGTAATCGGGATCAACTCCAACAGGACGTAGTGGGGCGAGTGGTTCCAACCGAGGCGGAGGTCGGAGCCAGAGCGGCGGCTCTCGGGGACAAGAGCGTTGTGTGTTTCTTCATTACAAATGGATACCAAGTGTTGGCCCACGGGCAGCAGCGTCTACATGTCTACGTGCTTAACCTTCTACGCGATACGTTATACCCTGTCCTCACAACACACTAACTTACATAACATCAACACACACACACACACACACATACACATTTACACGTCAATCCTTTTGACATCAATTCCGCGGGAACAATCATATACGACCCCCGACTCCCCAATTCGAGCAAGAGGGACGAGCCACTCACAGAGAATACGATGGAGTGAACCTTGAACACCCCTAGCCTTAACGTAGGCGCCAAAAATTGCGTTCCCCCAAGGGATCCAATAGCGAAGCCGGCTGTGCAACCCAAGCCATGCACCCCGCTGACGACGGATCACGGTACTCGACGTGCCAAGGAAAACAAAAGGGCAGTTCAACTTGCAGCATCCCGCTGGGTCCTATGCTGTAGCCTCTCTTCTTCTTCTTCTTCTTCTTTTCTCAACCCTGGTTCAGCAGCTGGACTAGCATCATCCCATTCCCTGCTCACCCCATGCTCCATCCAGGAGGAAAATGAAGAAGTAATATGAAGAAATAATATTTGAGTATATAAAGAACCATGTTGAAGTAGCACTGAAGTATTGCCACATTAAAGCACTCCCTCGCCACCCACCCCTACCCCCCCAAACTCTCACATTATGAGCTCAGCTGTCATCACATGAGTCGCAGGAGCGTGACACATCACCCAGACACACCACAGGCTCTTGGCAGGGGCGTCGGCCATCTCTCGTCCCCTTGATTCAGAACGAACTTCCTCTGAGAGAGAGGGAGGGACCTGTCAGCCTTGCGCTACGTGGGGGTGCCACAGGGTAGGCCACTGGTGCTTCTGAAGTTATTGTTCAGCCGAAGACCAGCGGAATCTCCCATGAGACTGGAGGAACGGTGGGGGAGGCAGCCAGCAAGGAAAGTAAATAAATGCCTAAACCCTGAAAGGCATGTCATCTATTCACTCCAACAACCACAACAACAAAGGACTTACACATCCCTGCATTTCCAGTCAACCCTAAACACAGCAGACCTTTACTGAGTTATTCATGGCGTTAGGTTGAGTAGAATGTGTATCATGCTAACTTTGTGATTCAGGTGGGCCCGGCCGGAGCAGCTCACACACACACACACTGACCACCTCGCTAGCGAGGCGGGAACCACCTCTGGCATACTGATCACCACCCATACGGTGTCAACAATCTTGGCCGAGGCGAAATCCACTTACGTTAGCATTGCGTCAATGGCTACTTACGCCCCTTGGAATATGCAGGCGCGGCACCCGGGGACTCGCACGTCATAACAACCGACCGGGGGGGGAAGGCGTGCAGGGGATGGCCTAAGACGCGCAGGCTCGCCTAGTGACGTAAAATATCCTTGTCTGAAGTCCGGT
This sequence comes from Panulirus ornatus, assembly GCF_036320965.1. Taxonomy (NCBI): domain Eukaryota; kingdom Metazoa; phylum Arthropoda; class Malacostraca; order Decapoda; family Palinuridae; genus Panulirus; species Panulirus ornatus. Next base: position 6,629,410 of record NC_092287.1, read on the forward strand.
GGTGAGGTCTCTTAACGTCACCCTGGTCAAGAGCACCTGTTGCCTACCTGTGCCCTTTCCCTGCTGCAGGACGGAGCGCCTCCAGATGAGAATACAACTTTACTCCTCATTTAATACAATGCAACACAAGTCCTTCACAGTGAGCCGTAACCAAACTCATTTCTACTGTCTTATTGTATAAGTTTCAGTACCTAACATTTCAATGTGAAAAAAAAATAAAAACCACTTCAAAAGTTTTCTACTTATTGTGATCGACACCATCACTTTACACGTACGAAACCCTTTAGTAAATAAACATTCACGTCTATACACACACTCAACATATATAAACACACTAAGATGTACATCCAAACAGTCTCGACCCGTGGCAAAATGCGTCGGACCCGCAGGAAGAGCCGAAGTAAAACTAACCCACCTACTTGACGGAGGGAAGTAACCGACCCATCCCCTCCCCCCCGGGCATACCACAGCTAGCAACAACAACGGGCCAACCCTAAGGACCACGCCCTTAGGGACTGACGGCATCCTCAGGTCCAGAAACTGTGGGGGAGTCACTGGTTCAGGGAGGCAACACTTCTCGCAAGTCTCTTCTGCTTTTTTTCTTTTTTTTTTTCTGTCACTCGTGGAAATGTTATTACGTCAACTACCCTAATCTACGACGCCCATAAAAAGTCACTTCTGAGAATGTGTTGCAATTGGGTGTAAACGCCTTCAAAGTGCAGCGTCCTTGTATAAGGTCATGAGTAGGTGTATGTAGGTACACCGGTCCCAGTCCTGGGTCATATGAAGGTACAATGACCTCGTATCGAGCCACATGTAAGTGGAATGACCTTGTATAGGGTTATATGTAAGTGGGGAAAGGGCCTTTTATAGGGTCATATGTAAGTGGAATGACCTTGTATAGGGTCATATGTAAGTGGAATGACCTTGTATAGGGTCATATGTAAGTGGAATGACCTTGTATAGGGTCATATGTAAGTGGAATGACCTTGTATAGGGTCATATGTAAGTGGAATGACCTTGTATAGGGTCATATGTAAGTGGAATGACCTTGTATAGGGTCATATGTAAGTGGAATGACCTTGTATAGGGTCATATGTAAGTGGAATGACCTTGTATAGGGTCATATGTAAGTGGAATGACCTTGTATAGGGTCATATGTAAGTGGAATGACCTTGTATAGGGTCATATGTAAGTGGAATGACCTTGTATAGGGTCATATGTAAGTGGAATGACCTTGTATAGGGTCATATGTAAGTGGAATGACCTTGTATAGGGTCATATGTAAGTGGAATGACCTTGTATAGGGTCATATGTAAGTGGAATGACCTTGTATAGGGTCATATGTAAGTGGAATGACCTTGTATAGGGTCATATGTAAGTGGAATGACCTTGTATAGGGTCATATGTAAGTGGAATGACCTTGTATAGGGTCATATGTAAGTGGAATGACCTTGTATAGGGTCATATGTAAGTGGAATGACCTTGTATAGGGTCATATGTAAGTGGAATGACCTTGTATAGGGTCATATGTAAGTGGAATGACCTTGTATAGGGTCATATGTAAGTGGAATGACCTTGTATAGGGTCATATGTAAGTGGAATGACCTTGTATAGGGTCATATGTAAGTGGAATGACCTTGTATAGGGTCATATGTAAGTGGAATGACCTTGTATAGGGTCATATGTAAGTGGAATGACCTTGTATAGGGTCATATGTAAGTGGAATGACCTTGTATAGGGTCATATGTAAGTGGAATGACCTTGTATAGGGTCATATGTAAGTGGAATGACCTTGTATAGGGTCATATGTAAGTGGAATGACCTTGTATAGGGTCATATGTAAGTGGAATGACCTTGTATAGGGTCATATGTAAGTGGAATGACCTTGTATAGGGTCATATGTAAGTGGAATGACCTTGTATAGGGTCATATGTAAGTGGAATGACCTTGTATAGGGTCATATGTAAGTGGAATGACCTTGTATAGGGTCATATGTAAGTGGAATGACCTTGTATAGGGTCATATGTAAGTGGAATGACCTTGTATAGGGTCATATGTAAGTGGAATGACCTTGTATAGGGTCATATGTAAGTGGAATGACCTTGTATAGGGTCATATGTAAGTGGAATGACCTTGTATAGGGTCATATGTAAGTGGAATGACCTTGTATAGGGTCATATGTAAGTGGAATGACCTTGTATAGGGTCATATGTAAGTGGAATGACCTTGTATAGGGTCATATGTAAGTGGAATGACCTTGTATAGGGTCATATGTAAGTGGAATGACCTTGTATAGGGTCATATGTAAGTGGAATGACCTTGTATAGGGTCATATGTAAGTGGAATGACCTTGTATAGGGTCATATGTAAGTGGAATGACCTTGTATAGGGTCATATGTAAGTGGAATGACCTTGTATAGGGTCATATGTAAGTGGAATGACCTTGTATAGGGTCATATGTAAGTGGAATGACCTTGTATAGGGTCATATGTAAGTGGAATGACCTTGTATAGGGTCATATGTAAGTGGAATGACCTTGTATAGGGTCATATGTAAGTGGAATGACCTTGTATAGGGTCATATGTAAGTGGAATGACCTTGTATAGGGTCATATGTAAGTGGAATGACCTTGTATAGGGTCATATGTAAGTGGAATGACCTTGTATAGGGTCATATGTAAGTGGAATGACCTTGTATAGGGTCATATGTAAGTGGAATGACCTTGTATAGGGTCATATGTAAGTGGAATGACCTTGTATAGGGTCATATGTAAGTGGAATGACCTTGTATAGGGTCATATGTAAGTGGAATGACCTTGTATAGGGTCATATGTAAGTGGAATGACCTTGTATAGGGTCATATGTAAGTGGAATGACCTTGTATAGGGTCATATGTAAGTGGAATGACCTTGTATAGGGTCATATGTAAGTGGAATGACCTTGTATAGGGTCATATGTAAGTGGAATGACCTTGTATAGGGTCATATGTAAGTGGAATGACCTTGTATAGGGTCATATGTAAGTGGAATGACCTTGTATAGGGTCATATGTAAGTGGAATGACCTTGTATAGGGTCATATGTAAGTGGAATGACCTTGTATAGGGTCATATGTAAGTGGAATGACCTTGTATAGGGTCATATGTAAGTGGAATGACCTTGTATAGGGTCATATGTAAGTGGAATGACCTTGTATAGGGTCATATGTAAGTGGAATGACCTTGTATAGGGTCATATGTAAGTGGAATGACCTTGTATAGGGTCATATGTAAGTGGAATGACCTTGTATAGGGTCATATGTAAGTGGAATGACCTTGTATAGGGTCATATGTAAGTGGAATGACCTTGTATAGGGTCATATGTAAGTGGAATGACCTTGTATAGGGTCATATGTAAGTGGAATGACCTTGTATAGGGTCATATGTAAGTGGAATGACCTTGTATAGGGTCATATGTAAGTGGAATGACCTTGTATAGGGTCATATGTAAGTGGAATGACCTTGTATAGGGTCATATGTAAGTGGAATGACCTTGTATAGGGTCATATGTAAGTGGAATGACCTTGTATAGGGTCATATGTAAGTGGAATGACCTTGTATAGGGTCATATGTAAGTGGAATGACCTTGTATAGGGTCATATGTAAGTGGAATGACCTTGTATAGGGTCATATGTAAGTGGAATGACCTTGTATAGGGTCATATGTAAGTGGAATGACCTTGTATAGGGTTATATGTAAGTGGAATGACCTTGTATAGGGTCATATGTAAGTGGAATGACCTTGTATAGGGTCATATGTAAGTGGAATGACCTTGTATAGGGTCATATGTAAGTGGAATGACCTTGTATAGGGTCATATGTAAGTGGAATGACCTTGTATAGGGTCATATGTAAGTGGAATGACCTTGTATAGGGTCATATGTAAGTGGAATGACCTTGTATAGGGTCATATGTAAGTGGAATGACCTTGTATAGGGTCATATGTAAGTGGAATGACCTTGTATAGGGTCATATGTAAGTGGAATGACCTTGTATAGGGTTATATGTAAGTGGAATGACCTTGTATAGGGTCATATGTAAGTGGAATGACCTTGTATAGGGTCATATGTAAGTGGAATGACCTTGTATAGGGTCATATGTAAGTGGAATGACCTTGTATAGGGTCATATGTAAGTGGAATGACCTTGTATAGGGTCATATGTAAGTGGAATGACCTTGTATAGGGTCATATGTAAGTGGAATGACCTTGTATAGGGTCATATGTAAGTGGAATGACCTTGTATAGGGTCATATGTAAGTGGAATGACCTTGTATAGGGTTATATGTAAGTGGAATGACCTTGTATAGGGTCATATGTAAGTGGAATGACCTTGTATAGGGTCATATGTAAGTGGAATGACCTTGTATAGGGTCATATGTAAGTGGAATGACCTTGTATAGGGTCATATGTAAGTGGAATGACCTTGTATAGGGTCATATGTAAGTGGAATGACCTTGTATAGGGTCATATGTAAGTGGAATGACCTTGTATAGGGTCATATGTAAGTGGAATGACCTTGTATAGGGTCATATGTAAGTGGAATGACCTTGTATAGGGTCATATGTAAGTGGAATGACCTTGTATAGGGTCATATGTAAGTGGAATGACCTTGTATAGGGTCATATGTAAGTGGAATGACCTTGTATAGGGTCATATGTAAGTGGAATGACCTTGTATAGGGTCATATGTAAGTGGAATGACCTTGTATAGGGTTATATGTAAGTGGAATGACCTTGTATAGGGTCATATGTAAGTGGAATGACCTTGTATAGGGTCATATGTAAGTGGAATGACCTTGTATAGGGTCATATGTAAGTGGAATGACCTTGTATAGGGTCATATGTAAGTGGAATGACCTTGTATAGGGTCATATGTAAGTGGAATGACCTTGTATAGGGTCATATGTAAGTGGAATGACCTTGTATAGGGTCATATGTAAGTGGAATGACCTTGTATAGGGTCATATGTAAGTGGAATGACCTTGTATAGGGTCATATGTAAGTGGAATGACCTTGTATAGGGTCATATGTAAGTGGAATGACCTTGTATAGGGTCATATGTAAGTGGAATGACCTTGTATAGGGTCATATGTAAGTGGAATGACCTTGTATAGGGTTATATGTAAGTGGAATGACCTTGTATAGGGTCATATGTAAGTGGAATGACCTTGTATAGGGTCATATGTAAGTGGAATGACCTTGTATAGGGTCATATGTAAGTGGAATGACCTTGTATAGGGTCATATGTAAGTGGAATGACCTTGTATAGGGTCATATGTAAGTGGAATGACCTTGTATAGGGTCATATGTAAGTGGAATGACCTTGTATAGGGTCATATGTAAGTGGAATGACCTTGTATAGGGTCATATGTAAGTGGAATGACCTTGTATAGGGTCATATGTAAGTGGAATGACCTTGTATAGGGTCATATGTAAGTGGAATGACCTTGTATAGGGTCATATGTAAGTGGAATGACCTTGTATAGGGTCATATGTAAGTGGAATGACCTTGTATAGGGTCATATGTAAGTGGAATGACCTTGTATAGGGTCATATGTAAGTGGAATGACCTTGTATAGGGTCATATGTAAGTGGAATGACCTTGTATAGGGTCATATGTAAGTGGAATGACCTTGTATAGGGTCATATGTAAGTGGAATGACCTTGTATAGGGTCATATGTAAGTGGAATGACCTTGTATAGGGTCATATGTAAGTGGAATGACCTTGTATAGGGTCATATGTAAGTGGAATGACCTTGTATAGGGTCATATGTAAGTGGAATGACCTTGTATAGGGTCATATGTAAGTGGAATGACCTTGTATAGGGTCATATGTAAGTGGAATGACCTTGTATAGGGTTATATGTAAGTGGAATGACCTTGTATAGGGTCATATGTAAGTGGAATGACCTTGTATAGGGTCATATGTAAGTGGAATGACCTTGTATAGGGTTATATGTAAGTGGAATGACCTTGTATAGGGTCATATGTAAGTGGAATGACCTTGTATAGGGTCATATGTAAGTGGAATGACCTTGTATAGGGTCATATGTAAGTGGAATGACCTTGTATAGGGTCATATGTAAGTGGAATGACCTTGTATAGGGTCATATGTAAGTGGAATGACCTTGTATAGGGTCATATGTAAGTGGAATGACCTTGTATAGGGTCATATGTAAGTGGAATGACCTTGTATAGGGTCATATGTAAGTGGAATGACCTTGTATAGGGTCATATGTAAGTGGAATGACCTTGTATAGGGTCATATGTAAGTGGAATGACCTTGTATAGGGTCATATGTAAGTGGAATGACCTTGTATAGGGTCATATGTAAGTGGAATGACCTTGTATAGGGTCATATGTAAGTGGAATGACCTTGTATAGGGTCATATGTAAGTGGAATGACCTTGTATAGGGTCATATGTAAGTGGAATGACCTTGTATAGGGTCATATGTAAGTGGAATGACCTTGTATAGGGTCATATGTAAGTGGAATGACCTTGTATAGGGTCATATGTAAGTGGAATGACCTTGTATAGGGTCATATGTAAGTGGAATGACCTTGTATAGGGTCATATGTAAGTGGAATGACCTTGTATAGGGTCATATGTAAGTGGAATGACCTTGTATAGGGTCATATGTAAGTGGAATGACCTTGTATAGGGTCATATGTAAGTGGAATGACCTTGTATAGGGTCATATGTAAGTGGAATGACCTTGTATAGGGTCATATGTAAGTGGAATGGGAGAAGGAAGAAGGTGGTGAGAGAGAGAGAGAGAGAGAGAGAGAGAGAGAGAGAGAGAGAGAGAGAGAGAGAGAGAGAGAGAGAGAGAGAGAGAGAAGGGACTCTGTAAGCACAGTTCCTCTGTTGAAGTGGAAGGCGGGGTTAAGTTGTTGTTTTTGTTTTTGTTTTCCCTCGCCCTACCTGGGGGCGTTGTGGTGTTGATCACTGCAGAGGTCTGGATGATAAAGAAACGAGTCTACTGCTGCTGCAGAGCGCCGAGTCTACTCAAAGGGAGGGGGTCGTCATGGGGGGATAAGTCATTTCGTTTCGTCGTACGAGTTCTGGGTGCCTTGTGGAACCTACTGTCAGCAGATATCACGAAGGAAACCAAAGGGAAGCAACGTACACACGAATTCAGGAGACATTTGCATATGACTACACTGGCTTTGACCTCACGTTAAGCTTTCACCGTCGGGAGTCACATGACCCATTGTGACCTGACCCGGTAGGCAACAGCGGGTCATGTAACCTACCACTCACTCCGTAACTTTACCTTATTCATCATATTTTTTTTTTCTATACTAATCTGCTGTAGGAAAACCGTTCACCTGGGTAAAAAAAAAAAAAAAAAAACGTGAAATTCTGTATGAAGTTCGTCATCCTGGGCTAAACAATGTCTCTCCTCATATAACCATTCGACATGAGGACACGGTGAGACCAGTTGTGGTCCATCATATGATTAAAATCTCTCAACATGACGCGAGACAAGGATCTCATCAGTGCCAAGTCTCGCATCTCGTCTATAAACCCTTTGGTTTAAATGTTTCCCTGTCTCAGAATATTCTCTCCCAAGTAATATATATGTATATACTTAAGACTGTTGGGCTGTATTGTGGTCTGTCGTATATCTTCCGTATTTCATATTTCTCATCGACGTATCTTCCATGAAATGTGTCAACAGTGAGTTGCAACGCTGGCACGTTTTCTTCGGCCCTTTCAAATTTTCAGGTGTAATGCGGACCATAAAAATGTCACACAATCCTGTGCTTAAACATCATGACGTAAAATACAGCGAATGCATGACTTTAATAATCTTTTTTCCTTCCTACATACAGTGAATCGTCAACATCATTTTCCCCTGTTTAATCATGAGATCAAATGAGGAGGAAATCTTACGACCATCTCCCCAGCCAAACTTGAGCTTGACGGAGGGACGCACATATTCGTACATATTCCTGACTTTGTTCTCCTCTGCTGCGAGCCCATGTTCCCACAGGAGCCAACCATTCCACCGAGATCCTGACACCACGACGTCCTACGTGCAGTAAGGAGCGGGTGGAAGGAGAGGTCAGTTATCTGCCAAGGGCAAAGATGAAAGGGGCATGTTTGAAGGCAAAGCGGTCCCGACGGTGTCGCACGGATGAGAGTCTTTGGCGGTTCCCTGGACGCAAAAGGAGAGGACGCGGGTGGACGTGCTGGATGTGACAGGTCTGAGGACAACAAATGTGGAATAAGGTGGGTTGGAGATGCGAGGTGACGACAGAGTGAGAGTGAGTTGCGGTAACACACACACACACACACACACACACACACACACACACACACACACGCCAAGTCTTCTGGAGTCTGAGGGGCTGACCAGGGTGGGTGTGATGGAGTGGTATGGACGTATGGAGAGGATGAGCGAAGAGACACTCATCCAGAGCGTCTGTCAGTCAAGAGGCGAGACGAAAGAGGCGGAGGGAAGGTGGGGAACGGACGTGATGGTAAGTTGGAGTGATGGAGGGTTTTGTAGACGGGCTGGAGTCTGTCTGTGGGTCTTGGCTGTGGGTGATGGAAGCCCTGTGGGTACCTGGGCTGGAGTTCGTCAGTGGGGGCTTAGCTGTTGGAGGTACGCTTTGGTTTCCGAGCAATATACACAAGAGCTACATAATGTAAATACACAACTAATGTATATACGCAACTACTATGCTAAGAAAGGGAAAAGACAGTTAGGTGTGTACAGGCGCGTTACGGATCCAAATGCCACGCAAGTCCAACACAGAGGTTCCGCGATGGTCACCAACTTCACTGACATCAGAGGTCACTGGAGGAGGAACCACACGCCACTCACGACCCTCCCTGGCCATTGGGGTCGTGCACGGTAACGGAGGACACGTCGGGGAACGACGGTGCATCGGAGCGTTGCGTGACCGAAAGAAGAGAAGAAATGTCGTGCCCATCTTTAAGAGAGGAGACAGGGGAAGTAAACACTCCCACCAAGTCCCGCGTCTCTGACAGGCTTGGTCTGCAAGCTATGGGGCGTAGTCTGCAGGCTATGGGGGAGAGAACCAGGAGCCACACGTCTCGGAAACAGGAATAACTTCGAATGGGAGACGACGTGGTCTTATGAAAGGAGTTCGTGCGACACGAATCTATGGCCAAGAGACAATAAACAACGTCTTGGAATATAGACAGATACCGGATTGGACTTCGTATACAATGGGACCGCTAAAATGCATCTACCGGAGTGGACTTCGTATATCATGGGACCGCTAAAATGCATCTACCGGAGTGGACTTCGTATATCATGGGACCGCTAAAATGCATCTAAAAAAAAAAATTTTCCATTCATATTCGCCATTTCCCGCGTTTACGTCGCAGCGCCAGTCAAGAACAGAGGCCCGAGCCTCAGAGGGGGGGAAAAAATAAATCTCCATTAGCCCCCTTTCTCTGTTCCATCCTTTGGAAAAGCAAAAACGGGAGGGGGAGGATTTCCAGCCTTCTGCACCCACTTTCTTCGACACACAGGGAATACGTAAGTTGTATTCTTTCTCCCTTATCCCCCCTTGGAAAAAAAATCTAGCGTGGTGTAAGAGACCCTAAAAAAAACATTTATAAATAAAATGAAAAGAAGACTGAAAGTTGTATCGCTGGGAGGGCGTTGAAATCACCTGTCAATGGATTGTTTTCGAGCAAGAAAGAGAGTAGCGTTCCTCAGGGCTGGGCGCTCGTACCACTGGTATTTCCGACCTTATGTAAATGACGTGGCAGGGGAAGTGAATCATGCCCAAATATCATTGTCCACCATGACAAACTTGTTACGGCAGCAGCGTGTACCAAGAAATGGATGAATAATTGAATAATAATATAAAAAAAAAAAAAAATAGATAAGCAAATGAATAATCATAAGAGTTGAAAAGATACCTAGGTAAATTGTAAGTGTGGAGACATCAACGACTAATGAACTCCATCCCTGACAAGTACTAAGTAATGAAGGAAAGGTGAAAAACCAAACAGAATTATGTACTTGCACAGTAGACGGAAAAAAAAAAAAAAGAGGATGCAAGACAGCGTGAGAAAGGGATCTCAAGCTTATGAAGAGGAGATCAACTTGGGCGAAGCGAATAATAGTGATCATTCAAGTCCATAAGCACATCGAAGTCACAGCAAACGCGTATATGAATCCATGGTCAACTCAGCTGACTGAGCTCCCCAACACACACACACACACACACACAACCGCAGAAGGAAGTCAAGTATAAAACTTCCAGAATTAGGATGAATGAGTGAAGAAGCTGAGGAAGTCCTGGGCCAACCCCCACACTGGAGGAAACGAGGATAACCAGGTTCATAACAACCTCATTCAAACCCTTCCCCCCCCCAACCCCACCGCCACGCTCTGCCGGCCCTTGAACACACAACGGTACGACCCTTAGTGTACGATGGATGTCACCACCCTTGCCTGACCAATGGGGCTTACCGAAAAGTCGTACCGTCGTGCTCAAGGGTCGTGCTATTCGTGCTCAAGGGTCGTACCATTCGTGCTCAAGGGTCGTACCGTCGTGCTCAAGGGTCGTACCGTCGTGCTCAAGGGTCGTACCATTCGTGCTCAAGGGTCGTACCATTCGTACCTTACCTTCACACCCCAAGAGGTTAATCATCAATAAAATGCTCCACGATTTTTCATAATTTCCCGTCAGAAACAAAAGACAAAAAAAAATTAACAAAAAACCCCACAAAATTAATCAAAAGACAAAAAAAAGGAGAAAAAAAAATTAGAAAACCTTCTATGAATACTTTCGTCACGGTCCCCCACAACCCCACAACCCCACACCAGCTTAACCAGCAGCGTAGTGGTCATCACATAATAAAAAAAAATTAACACAAAAAAAAAAAACACCCACAAAATTAATAGCAGCTGCGCCGAGAACTTCGCCTCAGAATCCTAACGGAAAATTCCTCAGAAGGTCTGACGTCATGAGTGTTGCCTTGCAACAGGGTGGACCAGCACACACACACACACGTTCGGCAACAGGGTGGACCAACACACACACACATACACACACACACCACACACACACACACACATACACACACACCACACACACACATACACACACACACATACACACACACACATACACACACACACGCGCGTTCGGCAACAGGGTGGACCAGCACACACACACACACACGCGCGTTAGGCAACAGGGTGGACCAACACACACACACACACACACACACACACACGCGCGTTCCAGGAGGTATCACAACTTCATCCAGGATACGGAAATAAATCAATAAATAAATAAATAATTAAAAACAATAGATTCTAACAGTTCGTTGACGAGAAACAAAGAAATACACATATATATATATATATATATATATATATATATATATATATATATATATATATATATATATATATATAAATATATATATATATATATATAAAAAAATTATTAACTGACAAATTTAAAATTTTCCATTGACATCTTCCTCCTCGAATATTACCCAAGCTGTTTCTTTGTGTTCTGTCTTAATGGTGATGTCATGTTTATAAACACACACACACACACACACACACACACACACACACACACACACACACCTGAATGACGGATTCTCATTAGAGTTTTGTTTATAAAAAAAAAAATAAACATGAGATAAACAAACTACCAGCCAAATACTTGCAAATTACCACAAACTACTGTAGCATGAACAGCATCGCCTCCTTCCCTCCCTCCCTCCCCACACGCCAAAGGCCCACACGGGACCACAATATCACCGGCTCGGAGACACACACCCAACCCCCCATTTCCCTCCTCCTCCTAACCCTCACCCACTCCCCCACGACCGACCGACCAGCCTCACTTCAAGTGTGTGTGTCCATCTTTTCCCCCTTCGCATACAGGGTTCGCCACTGACCACGCCGATGCCACTTACCGCCCCCCTGAGTGAAGTGGTCGCATCCCCGCGCTAGCCCAAGCCTGTCCTCCACCATTTAATGGACAAACTGCCCCCTCCCTTCCCCCCCCACCCCCACAATCAATGCACTACGACCCACCCAGCTTGCCCTTAAACCACCCCATCCCACCGCCAACCACCACAACGATCCACGTCGATCTTAATTAAAGTTCTGACACCCTGCAGAACGGCCCCTTTGGGCACGACCGACCACATCTTCCCCACAAATCCTTATAAAAAAAAAACCCAATGAGAGGTCAGGTCAAAGCTCACGCCACCGTAACGAGAGGAGGAGATGACATCGAAGTAGCTGGGAAAAATGAAGCGAGAAGACGCGGGACATGGAGTGCGTGGGACCCCTAACTTACACCCCCCACTACCACAAGTCTTGCACTGCCACTGCCACACAGCGACCAAACACAAGTGCTGGATTGCTTTGATGAAGTTTTGTGACATAACAGGAAGATGAAAACCCGAGACTGTGTGATACTATCAAAATTTTTCTCAAGACAGAAAAACTCGTAAATACAACTTCTGCAAGACGAAATGAAACGATAAACGACACACACACACACACACACACACATATATATATATATATATATATATATATATATATATATATATATATATATATATATATTCCTATGAGTCCACGGGGAAAATGAAACACGAAAAGTTCCCAAGTGCACTTTCGTGTAATAATCACATCATCAAGGGAGACACAAGAGATAAATATAACAGCCAGTTGATATACATCGAAGAGACGAAGCTAGGACGCCAAATGAAAGCGAAATCGCGCTTCAGTAGTTCACATAATTTCATATAACACGTACATTTTCTATACATGTGGCACGACATGTTACATGGAGGAGACACTCCACCTCATGAGGCGCCAATACTTAATAACGTTACATACATCTCAACATCACAACAGGAGTAGCTACTTAAAGCCTCCCTCCATAACTAGATGAGGGCGGGTCGTCCCAGCCCCCTTTCCCAGCACTGGAGTTGAGGAACGGGCCATCCTAGTTCTCACAAGATACCAGATGATATTGTTCTTGGAAACTCATGCATTGTCCCCCAACTGAACTCCTTTTTTTTTTTTCCTAGGGTTCTGCTGGAATCTGGATGAGGCCCAACGCAACGAGGGTTGTCCCAGCTGACATGACCGACGGGCGGGCGTGCATGTACGAGGCATTTTGGTCGACCACGCGCAGCTTTTTCTTTCATTGGTGTGGGCGTGCCTCCTGTGCTTTATACAAGGCTGAGGCCCTCTCGGAGTATTATGGCAGAATGTTGATTGGCGCTGTGTGGACTTTTGTGATCATTTAAGGTCGCTGTCGTCTACCTGCTCTGGCTGCCCGGCCTGTGACCTTACCTAGGGCCACC
>NC_092287.1:6647796-6662796 GCF_036320965.1 Panulirus ornatus
GGGGGAGAGCCCGGTCGGTCTCAGCGATCGTGGAATCCCCAGGCCAGATGAGGAAAGGGGTACGTCATTCCGACGACCACGGTCGTAAGAGGAACTCTTATCTGCGACGGGCAGGTGCGACGTCCGCTGACGTCAAGACCAAGTGTCCAGACCCGACGATGGCGTTGTGGTTCATGTGGCATAATCACAACCCATAACCACCACCACCGCCACTCCTCCCTCTCTCTCTCCTCCTCCTCCGGGAGGAGAGAGAGAGGGAGAGAGAGAGAGAGAGAGAGAGAGAGAGAGAGAGAGAGAGAGAGAGAGAGAGAGAGAGAGGGAGAGAGAGAGAGAGAGAGAGAGAGAGAGAGAGAGAGAGAGAGAGAGAGAGAGAGAGAGAGAGAGAGAGAGAGAGAGAGAGAGAGAGAGAGAGACCCTGGACGCCACCTGCAGTTCTTGGTAACACTGCTCCTGCCCGGGATCATAGGAGGAAAATTCAGCTCAAATCACTTCCCGGCGGAAGGTCGAGAATCCTCCGGCAGGCTTAGGGATTCGCGCCCCTAACGGCAGGAGGGTTATCCTCTAAGCGAGTGGAGACAGGACCCGCCCGACTTCTCAAGCACACACACACACACACACACACACACACACACACACACACACACACACACACACACACACACAACTTCTTCTTGTACTTACCTTATAGACGGTTGTGACAGGGGGTGGATCCCTCCCTTCTGTCCAGTACTGTCCGTCGATGACGGCAATTTCCTCGTCAAAAACTGACGGATGGACGGACGGACGGACGGGCTGAAGGTCAAGAGTTCAACACTGTTTGGCAAACGACGTTTTCGGTGTTTGCTGCTGCATACATCACACGATCCTGGTGCGTCTGTTTTTGTTTGTGTATGTATGTATGTGTGCGTATGCGTCACTCGAGTGAACGCGTCCGACGCACACCTTTGACAGGCGAGGCGACGTTTCTGCAGACGATAATATACCACAATTAGCACAGGCTTTCCTTCTTGTAACTTCAACTATATTCACCACACTGGCGTTGCACCTTCGGCGTGTGTCACTTCACTTCGAGAGACACAAAAGACACAGAGAGACACAAGACGCAGAGATGGGGTATGATTTTCCACGACCCCCCCCCCCCCACCACTGGAATACCCACACACACATACACTCTCTCTCTCTCTCTCTCTCTCTCTCTCTCTCTCTCTCTCTCTCTCTCTCTCTCTCCCTCTCTCCACCACACTTTAGATCAGCGTTTGCGCAAGTTGTGGCGACGACTGCGGCACACGGAGAGGGGGGGCGCGCATATACACACACACACACACACACACACACTCCGGCCTTGCGCCATCTGCTAAGCAGACTAGTGCCTCTGGGACGTCGTCCGTCCGTCCGTCGCACGACGCAAAGCACATGACGTCACGGGGTGGAGCTTAGACCTACGCTGCCCCCGTCACTCTCTCTCATTCTCTCTCTCTCTCTCTCTCTCTATCTCCCCGTACGCTGTGAGGGGGTTGGGGGAAAGGAGGAGAGGGGAAAGGAGAAGAGGGGAGAGAGGTGGGGAGATGGAAAGCACACACACACACACACACACACACAGACACACAGACACACACACCCACCCCCCGGGCCTCGCCTCACTACTGTGGGCCTCAAAGCACGAGACACAAAACTCCCTCCTCCTCCTCCTCCTCCTCCTGTCGCAGACTCTTACGAACCCCGGGGAACCTGTTGCATGGGCCACACACACACACACACACGCTCGGCGCACACACACACACACACACGCACGCACACACACACACACACACACTCCTACTGCCAGTCTTGCAACTGGCTTACTAAACCACTCAAGCTGGGCACTTTGAGCGAGGCACAACTCCTCTCCCCTCCACCACCACCACCACCACCTTCCTCCTCCCCCCGTTACATCAACCTCCCTCCTCCCCCCGCAGTGATCAAACCCCCCCCCCCATCTCACACACACACACACACACACACACACACACACACACACACTACCACCGCTTGGCACTGTGGCCACGGTCGCTCCTGCACTTTCTCCCGTCCTGTGCCGGGCTTGCCATCCCATCCTCACTTCCTACGTGAACGGGGCGGGAGGCACCACTGGGGGGGTTTGAGGAAGGGGGTTCCCAAGGTGGAGGTTGGGGGGGGGGGGGGGTTCCTCCGCTGGCGTCCGCGAGTACTTCGCGAACTTAAACGTCCGCCGAAAGACGGAGGCGGGCTGGTTCTCAGACGGCCTTGTTCTGGTGTTCGGTGCACAGCCATGCCTGTCCACTACTCATCATCAGCCTTTTACCTCCTTGTTAGCGCTCTCTCTCTCTCTCTCTCTCTCTCTCTCTCTCTCTCTCTCTCTCTCTCTCTCTCTCTCTCTCTCTCTCTCTCCACACACACACAAAAAAAATTAATAGAGGCGAGGATTTCTTAACGTGTCTCTCTCTCTCTCTCTCTCTGTCTCAGCGAAGATGACGTGACGCCAAGAGAATGATATGAGAGAGAGAGAGAGAGAGAGAGAGAGAGAGAGAGTAGGTAGCACATGAACCACCTTCATCAGATGCCATGTAGGATATAAACTCGCACCCTCCCTCCCTCCCTCCCTCCTCCTCCTCCTCCTCCCTCACCTCCCTCCCTCCTCCTAACCCACCCCATCCATCCTCCTTTTCCTACAGTCTTAAGAACGGGTTGCGTCATGGGTGTGTGTGTGTGTGTGTGTGTGTGTGTGTGTGTGTGTGTGTGTGTGTGTGTGTGTGTACGACTTGGCACAAAAACGCACTGAGGAAAATAACAATGATGGCTTCCAAGTAGATGGATAATGATGGATTCCAAGGAGATGAGAGAGAGAGAGAGAGAGAGAGAGAGAGAGAGAGAGAGAGAGAGAGAGAGAGAGAGAGAGAGGCGGGCAGGGGCCATCCAACATAGGCAAAAACCCGCGAAGGAATTTCGTGGGGAGTTCCGTTGCGGAGGACTTTTCTTCAACCGCCATCATCCAACACGAATATTCCACAAAACCCCAACTGGGAAGGAAGGAAGGAAGGAAGGAAGGAAGGAAGGAAGGAAGGCCTTTTTGTCATTTCGGTCGCATTCTGACGCGTCTTCTCGCCAGAGCGACACGCAGGGACGCATCTACCGAGTCTCCGAACCCGTCGAGGGTACAAGGGTCGAACCGCGACGCTTCAGAACCAGGATGATAACTGGTGGTTAATGGTAGTAGTCCCATATTCACCCTTTCCTCCCAAGGCTCCGAACCGCTCAAACCGAGCTGGTCGAACCGCTACGCTTCAGAACCAGGATGACAACACTTGGTTAATATGAGTCCATATTCACCTTTCCTCCCAAAGCTTCGAACCGCTCAAACCGAGCTGGTCGAACCGCTGCGCTTCAGAACCAAGATGACAACACTTGGTTAATGGGATGACAAC
Source organism: Panulirus ornatus (assembly GCF_036320965.1). Classification (NCBI taxonomy): domain Eukaryota; kingdom Metazoa; phylum Arthropoda; class Malacostraca; order Decapoda; family Palinuridae; genus Panulirus; species Panulirus ornatus. Next base: position 6,651,237 of record NC_092287.1, read on the forward strand.
ACTTGGTTAATGGGATGACAACACTTGGTTAATGGGATGACAACACTTGGTTAATGGGATGACAACACTTGGTTAATGGGAGTCCATCTCTACCTTCCCGAGGATGTGAAAAAAAAAAAGAGTGGGTCAGGATTGACTAACGTAAATGACGATGTTAACCCTGGTATAATGTTAACCTTAGTTTACTTCAAAGTTGGCTACCATACCTCCTTACGTTAACAAAGCGGGTGATAAATTGCTTGATAATGATACATAGTTTATCTACATACTGGCTGCAATATGACGCATTACCCACTCACGTTAACCTTAGTTTAACTTTAAAGTTGGCTTTGATACCTACTGTCGTTATCAAAGAGGGTGATAATTTTGCTGATAATGATACATACTTTTATCTACATATGTGACGTACTACCCACTCTATTCCCCAACCCCCGCATATTCTGGGGGTCCACCATACGTACTCACAGCCAACACATGACATGCCTTAATAAGCTTCACTGCGTATCATTACCAACATTTAACTATGTGTAATTAACAAGTTTAACATCGTTATTAAGTTATAATTAGTACGAGATCAACTTCAACACACCCTCCTAACCCCCTGAGATTCACCGAGCAATCAGGGGGTTCAACAGAACCAGCAAAGGAAACCACCCCATTCTCTGTGGTATATTCCCAGTCCATGAGTCTTCCCCCTTAACTCTGGGGTACGCTTGGCGCGCTCTCGTCCTTCATACCCTGGGGGTCTACCCTACCACCCCAGAGACTGGGGGTCTGCCCTACCACCCAAGAGAACACCCAGACATTGACGTCAGTTCTGTATCTCTGGGTTTACCCCCACACTTTGGGGTCCACCCCCATATAGTGGGGTGCCCTCCACGGTATGAAATCTATCCTAAACCCCAGATTCCACCCCGTATACTGGGGCAAGCTGCATATCATCAGCTCTATCTTACACCCGGGTCCACCCCTTATACCTGGGGTATACACCATACAATCAGTTCTACACCCCAGAGTCTACCCCATACACTGAGATATACTCTATAAGATCAGTTCAACACCCCAGAATCCACCCCATATACTGATATATACTCCTTATCACCAGTTCGTCACCCCAGAGTTCAACCCCATACACTGGGGTACGCTCTTTACCCCCTTCCCCCCCAGTGCAAGTCACTTTGTACCCCAATCCCCCTTACCAATGGTGCCACTTACTTTATTTTTCCCCCCATGTTAACTCCTAGAGCACGACGGTACGGCCCTAGAGCACGACGGAACGACTCTAGAGCACGACGGTACGGCCCTAGAGCACGACGGTACGGCCCTATAGCACGACGGAACGACCCTAGAGCACGACCGTACGACACCTAGAGCACGACTCCTCAGGCATGATGACCTGACCTTTGACTTGACCTCTGGTCGCAGGTCAGGCCGTAGGCGGCAAGGTCATGACTAAGCAGGGATCGAACCAACGTACCCATGGGGTTACGGGTCATCCCAAATCAACAGTTTCAGGTCCGCCCTAGAATCAGGGGTTCCCCTATAACCCTGTGGTCCGTCTTACCATCTCGAACCACCCGCATGGTCTTGTAGTCTGTCTTTGATCACTATGAAAATCTGTAAGTCTTGTTCACTAGCGTACAAGACATTACAAAATAATCACTTTATGCAAGAAATAATAACCTGATTCTAGGAGGAAAGTGAAACACGATAAGTTCCCAAGTGCACTTTTGTGTAATAATCACATCATCAGGGGATATATATTATATACATATATATATATATATATATATATATATATATATATATATATATATATATATATATATATAGAGAGAGAGAGAGAGAGAGAGAGAGAGAGAGAGAGAGAGAGAGAGAGAGCACAATTACTTGAGTCAGGACATATGCCCAGGCCTGTATCAGGAAACGGAAGTCACATCACTAAATACGAGGGTACTGCTGCACTTGGCCGTCCAGACACGCACTCACGCTGCCCACACCCACCATCCCATGCTCCCTCCTTCCCTCCCTCTCCACAAGACACGTTCCAGCAATTCTGTCCCCCCCTTCTGCATCCTGCCGTGATGATAAATGGGGTTCATATGGTTTATTTTTTCGTGATGTAATATCAATTCCACACTTCAATCCACCCCTATACACGCACACGCACACAAACACGTGTGTGTGTGTGTGTGTGTGTGTGTGTGCCGCTTCCTACGTCAGTGAGGCGACACCAGGAACGGACGAGGAATGGCTTCACTGTACGTACACCGAACCGAAACGCGATCCCACCATTCACAGCAGAGCCACTCACCCCATTCCGCAGTCGCCCCTGGGACCGCTTCTTAATAGCCTGGTTCAGCCCACCGACACTAAGTCCTTACCCCTATACACAAAACCAATCCGCTCACATCTACCCCAGGCACGTCTCCCACCATTCTGAAGGTCAAGGTCACAGTACCTGACCACCTCTCTCTCCATTTATGTTTCCATTCCCTTCCTGCCCCCCCCCCGCCGTTCGCTCACGCTCCCAGCACTTCTGACATGGAGAGATCCGCTGATCAGCCCCTTTCCTTCTCGCTCATCCTCTCCATATTTCCAAACCATTCCGGCACACTCTGGTCTGCTCATTCAATCGGGCCGAGCCGACACAGTACCAAAACCTCGCTCTTCTCAACTGCCACTCCTGTGACGTGATCAACTCGCTCCACACCACATACTCTCATCACCCATTTCCCTTACCGGCAAGATTAGAGTCTTCCGTTGTATACTGCATTCTGGGACCCAGACTCTCCCACACACTCTCACACTCCAGACTCTCCCACACACTCTCACACTCCAGACTCTCCCACACACTCTCACACTCCAGACTCTCCCACACACTCTCACACTCCAGACTCTCCCACACACTCTCACACTCCAGACTCTCCCACACACTCTCACACTCCAGACTCTCCCACACACTCTCACACTCACACAGCATCGTCGGGACTACTGTAGCTTCAACCGTACCCGGTTTTGCCTCGAAGGGGACAATGACCACTCCTCTTTACCACATTCCTCAACGCATCCAGACTCTTAGCGTCCCTTTCGCCTACACTATGGCTCACTTCACTTCCCAGGGTTCTATCCGCTGCCGTGTCCTCTCCTATGTATGCCCAGCGACGTTCGCTTGCTCCAAGTCCTCCCCATTCAAACTCACTATCCCGTCGCCCATCTGCTACCACATCTTCCCTAACTCTTGTTCACATTTACTGTCAACTTTCACCCTCACGACACTCTCCCAAACGCAGTCTCCAGCTTCTTCAGTCAAACTCTCGAGTTTGCCATGAATGCGAAAGGATCTGCAGACAGCAACTGTTTCATCTCCAAGGCCCCCCTTCCTCGTCTTAACCCCAACAGACGAGCGACCTATCCCTTGTATTTACCTCTCCTATCACCCCGTCTATGAACAGATTAAAGAGCTATGGTGACATAGCACAACCATGACGCAGAATCTTCTTCAAGTGGAACCAACCACCCTCCTCCCTTCCTACTCGCAAACACACCTCACTCTCCAGAGATCAAAAACTCTCCATTTAGGAGCTTTCGTTCTCCACCATTTAATCGTATCACCTTCCGTAACGCATCTCTATCAACCTATCACACGCTCTCTCCATGTCTCCGAATGCCACAAACACATATCCATGTCTCCGAATGCCACAAACACATATCTCTTTCTCAAAGTACTTTTTTTTTTACACAAATTCTTCAGAACAAACGCCGGATCCGCACATCCTCCACAATTCCTCCTCTGAGTGACCCTCTCAATCACCACTCACCCATCCAACCTACTAAGTATCTATACATAATGCTTTTGAAAAGGGCATGGCACTGGGATCTATATATTCAAGCGCTTCTCTTTTGGTTTCCCTTTCTCTCTTCGAACCCTTACATTAAGCTTCATCCTTAGTCGATCTAGGTCTATAGTTATTTGATGATCAACCTCTCTCTATGAACAGCGGTGTTCAGCAAGACTCTTGTCTTGTCTCCTACACTTTTTCTCCCATGAACGGTTTCTCTTCTTCAACGGGTAACTGAATACATTGATGTGCCAACGACTCTACACTGCATTCATCCACCTCTTACAAACCTGCTCCTTCCCCCCTCGCTCGATCTGCATCTCGTCTCGACACAATATCCTCTATGAACATATCTATCTCAATGGGGTAAACGAAAACTGGGTAAAAGTTTAATATGTACCCCCAAAACCTTAATCTTCTGCCTACGTTTCTCACTAAAAAAAACCTCTCTCAACTTTGATATCTTCTAAGATGTATCTGTAACTTCACCCAATGAACACAATGAACACGCATGGTATCACAGTAAACCTCTCTTACTTAACTAACCTGGGAACCTCACATTACACAAATGGCCAAGTCTGCCCGGCAAGAAACTGGGAGTCTTTTGTTTTGAGACGCCATAAATCCTTCTTTTAATGAACAGCTGCGCTGTTTATACCAATCATTGATCCGTCCTTGTACGGAGTACTGCACTCACGTCTGGGGTGGTTCTAAGTCTGCATCCTTACTGGACACCGGAATCTAAAGCAGTTCGACCCAACAACCCTCCCTCCACGCTAACCTCACAGCCTCAGCGACCTACTTGCCCTACACCACAGTGTTGGCTCACTTTCCCTCTTCTATCTACAGGTGCGACTTGGTTCTGTTTTTTTCCTTTGTTTTGCTCCCGAGAGCAGGCGTCTTGAGTGCCCTCACCATCATCAGCTGGACCACGCATTACTCTGCAATGCCGCGGCATCACATAGCCAGTGTGTGGTCGCTGATAACTCGAGGCATGGTCGTTATGACGTCTAGTTTCTTTCCCTACATCGGAAAGCTTTGGAACTCTGTACATCACCTACCCACCCCTCCCAACCATCACATCTTTCCTAATAACTATGACCTGGCACTTTCTTTTTAAACTATGACCTGGCACTTTTCTTTTTTTTCAACTATGTCCTGGCACTCTTTTTTTGAACTATGACCTGGCACTTACTTTTTTTTTAAAGGGTGAGCGAGCAAAATCAACGTGTGGTCATCACAGAATGTGAGGAGCAAGATGACATGAGAGAGACATATAAGAAAGCTCTACACACACACACATACACACACACACACACACACACACACACACAAACACAATAACAAACACCATATCCGTCTTGACGAAAGGAGACCCCGAAAATTACAATGAACTACAATCCAGTCTCTCTCATGACGAGTGTGGCCCACAAAATACTGAAAAAGATGATCAGAAAGGAAATGGAGGACTTTTTGAAAAAAGTGGGGATAACCACCTAAGTCAGCGACAACATGGATCCACGGAAAAGGAGGTCCAAGCGTCTCGAACTTCTTCGACTTCTACGAAAGTGAAGTCTGTCTCAGACAACAGAAGAGGCTAACTGGACTGTGGGTACCTGGCGTGCCTGAAAGCATGTGACACTGACTTCAAACAGCGGCTTGGTGAAGAAGCCAGACCTACAGACAGGAATGTGAGGGGGACGAACTGCCTCAGTGCAAAGACATCCACCTTAGCGGAAGGGGGACTAAGGGAGCCTTCTCGAAACGTGGTTGTGGCCCATCCGTAGCGTACCGCAAGGTTCAGTCCTGGGACCAATGTTCTTCTTGATCTCTGTGATGACTTGCCAGGAGAATTGGGACGCACGGCTGAGAATGCTTACGGACGACGCCAAAGACGCAAGGCGAAGGCAATGATCAATGAGGTTTGCGTCACCTTACAAAAATCAGTCTGGTACACGGCTGATGAACTTCAAGCGCGAGGAAATACAATGAACATGAGACACAATGAAAGAAGGTCTCTAGGAGAATATGAACGAGTAGGATATAAGCTCCTAGAATCTCTGTGTGTGGGGAGAGAGAGGGGCACTTGGGATTCGATGCCATACCCTGGGGTCAACATCGTACCTAACCTGTCCCCATAAAGTCCTTTCCATTCGGAGATTCGCAAAGGAGACAAGTGGTCTTTTGGCAAACATTAGAATCGTATTCAATTACATGGATGAAAAAAAAAAAAAATAAGTAAACTGTTCAAAAATGCTACATTGGACCAAAGTAGACTATGTAAGGTCACACCACTTTATACAAAAAAAAAAAAGCACAAAGTCACTGAGAAAGTCCACAGGATAGTAACAAAAATGGCTCCTGAATAAGGACAGGTCCGAGGACGTAAATATGTCCCTCGCGGAAGACAGACAAGTAAGGATTGACTCGATCACAACACTTTACGTCTTGGAACCAGTCTGATGACGTCAAGAGTAAACACTACTTCGAAGAGATGCAAACACGGAGGAACTACACGCCAGGACTCGAGACCAAGCCAGGAAACTTTATGAAGAGAGACGCGAGGAACTTTCCGTGCGTGTGAGCAGTGGATAAGTGAAGGCAGGAGCACTGTGGAGCCGACGGAACCCAGGAGCTTAAAAAAGGGGTATGATGGGAGCGAAAAACGTACAAGACATGGATCCAATAAGTGGAGACAGGGAGAGAGTGTAGGATTCTCTCCCTGTACTTTACATAGACGTAATCACACACACACACACACACACACACACACACACACACACACACATATGCACATGGCTGCGTCTGCAGCAAGGCAAGAGGTACCTGGGCCTACTCACCTTGCCTCTCATTGAGGGTCGCCAGCCATCCTCGTTCGGCATGTCAACGGCCAATACGAGACGCCACACGGTCGAATCCCGCGTCGAACGCGAGACGCCCACTCACTCGCGGGAGACTCGCAATGCCTGTGAAGGAGAGAAAGAGATAGATAGATAGACAGACAGATAGATCATAGAGAAAGTAGAGGCTCTATACATGAACATATTGAACAGATGGACCTACGTAGTGAAGCAGTTGGTGCTGACCACGACGCATACACGGGCCGTTCGTGGTCGAGCACATGGGTTCGAATTCTGATGTCCCAACACCCCCCCAACCCCACACCCAGACTGTTTCCTTATGGTTGACATCCCCCATCATCAGCACCTGGCCATCTCCGAGAGGGAGTTACCTCACCGCTTCTATCACCATTCCTAATGGTCGTTCGTCATCCCCCAACGTACAGTAGTTCAGGGGCACTGTATCTGTACACAGAACCTCCAGTGTGTGTGTGTGTGTGTGTGTGTGTGTGTGTGTGTGTGTGTGTGTAATTTCCTATTATCACTGTATAGCCAGGGAGTTTGACATTCATGGGGGGTCCCCATCTCTTGCACCATCTCTTCCATTATACAGCTTTCTGAACTCCACCCATTACGCTATGATACAGCGGAAATATATATCTATGATTCTACACTATGATACAGCGAAAATATATCTATAATTCTACACTATGATACAGCGAAAATATATCTATAATTCTACTCGTAACAAGTATCTTTTTTTGTTTTGTTTTGTGATGGTCACGGGATGTTCTGTCTATGCTGCATCTTCCGCGCAACCTGCCCACACTCCACATCGAACTCATACAGACACCTACAACTTATGATCCAAGTCATCCACCACTCCTCTCTCTTCCACGGTGGATAACCCTACGGGGGCGTAGCGTCTCAGGTGTGACTCAGCTGTCTGTTTGGTTCAGACGATCGTCTTTGTTGCCCTTCTCCAAACACCAACCTTCTCCATCTGTTCTTTGTGCTTCTCCAAGAGCGGCGGTGTGTGTGTGTGTGTGTGTGTGTGTGTGTGTGTGTGTGTGTGTGGGAGGATGATCACCACCACACGCGCGTCACGGGTACGCCACATACATACCCTGTCATTCTCCCTCCCTTCCATCGCATACGACTTACGTCTCACCTTTGGCCTCCCAAAGCCGCTGAGGCCAGGATCTGAACCGTCTTGGCTCCTGGGCACGAGCGCTCGAGTCTCGGAGCGGTCGTAGCTAACTACGCCCACGAGCGCCTGGCCCTCGACGTGACTCTCAAGGGCCAGGTCAAAGGTCAGGTCGTCGTACCCGACCCTTGAGGTGACTTCAGGGATGTCGGGTCATCATCCTAACACCCTAACCCACCATCAAATTCACTCTAACGCCCTCCCTAGCGCCCCAACCCCCAACCCCTTAGGCCCCTACACTCACCCTCGCACCATCCACTAGCCCTTAAACCACCACGGCACCTTGATCAGCCCCTGAATCACCCTAGTACCGTCCCCAACACACCCTAACACCCTTCACTGTCCCCTAGACTCACCCTACCATCCCGCCAGCCTCAAACTCATCCTAAAACCTCCCCAGCCTAGCATTCACCCTAGTGCCCACACCATCATCACCCTAGCACCCTCTCCAGCCACCAGACACCCACCTCGGTCCAAAGACACTCGCCTTGGCCTGTCAATACCCTTATCAGGTCCCTTTAGCCTTTGACAAAAAGCATCTGGCATTCATGCCAGTCACTGACATATTCTCTTGACACACACACACACACACACACACACACACACACACACACACACACACACACACTTCCTTAAACCCAGTCAATTGGTCCCTCCAGATATCTTGGTCTCTATGGCTGTCAAAGGCCCTCCCTAATTTTTTGACAGCCATCTCAACGGCAACCCTGGAACTGGAGGTCGCCTCCCTCGACTCCCATCACACACGTAAACAAAATGTGCGTCGAGATATTCTCTGTCCTCGAGGCACATTTTCCTCCCCCTTGTACTCGGGCACCTTCCTGAAACACCACCACACCGGGAACACGTAAAGGCTCATCTCCAGACTGAGCCTGTCTTCCAGGAATCCTCAGAGAGAGAGAGAGAGAGAGAGAGAGAGAGAGAGAGAGAGAGAGAGAGAGAGAGAGAGAGAGAGAGATAAGAACAGACCGACTGCCGAGCACCCCTGGCTCCGACCGGTCGTCCGGCGCAGAGTGAACCTGAGCAGAGAGATTCTTCCCTAACTTACCACTGGGAAGGATTTTTACCCTGCCTCAACGACCGGGGTCGAGCGCCAGTGGTGTCAGACCTGGGGAAAGCAAGTCGTACTGAAGACCGCACTCCATGTATTGCCCTGTAGGTCCGGCAATCTCTGCTCCTCCTCACCCTCTTTACACACTTCAATCCTGCGTGTCCTCCACCTTGAAGGGCGTCCCTTCGGTTCCCCTTCGTCCTGTCGAAGGGGCATTCGGACGCAGCACAGCTGCCAAAAAGCACCAGGTCTTCGAGGACCAAAAAAAAAAAAAAAAAAAAAGAAAATCCCATTGGAAAAAAAAAACAAACAAACAAACCATGGAAACGTTTCAGACGATATTCATTTGATGAAATACCTCAGAAAACAGGAGGTTCAGGAAGTATTCGGGTTTCTGAAAGACAAGTTCAAATCCTATGTCAACCTCAATTGGATTCCACTCGGTAGCAGCAACGGATACAAGAGTCGTCTATAGGCGGCCGCTCTTACTTCGAGTGACGTGACGTCCCCCTCCGTCACCACGACTGTTTAACGAAGGGGGAACATACTGACGAACAACGAGCAGATAAAAAAAAAAAACAACGGCCATGAATACGTTTAAATTTAGACCCCTGACGACCACCTCGCCCTCCCAGGTGGATTGCGACCTCTGCGTCCTACTCTATCCTTCAAGTTTGTGGAGTCGTATCTCTTTTTGAGTCATCGTCTACTCCACACTTGGGAAACCTCTTTCTCATCTGCTACCCACAGCCTCGGGAGGATCCACTGGTCTGTCGGGGCTCGCATTCCTGCGCATCTCTTTCGTCCACGCAAACCAGAGGACAGAAAATGACTTCAAAACAAATCTATCTCATCGTTAACACTGCGTTCATCAACGAGTGTGTCTTGGCTGTAGAGAGTTAAGCTGGGGTGTTTGTCGTCCAGCGTCTCAGGGTAGCTTATACATCCCATCCTCTCCAATTTTCCCTTGGCGAAGAGGTCTGAATCTATCCAACTCCCATGCTATACTTTTGGACGGTGGCGGACCCCCCCAAAACTACAAAGCAGTCGTGTTCAACTGTCTACGATTTCACTGATACACATCTGTACACCACAGACATGAAGAGTTTTGTTGGTCAATACCACACCGTTCACGAGTTGGCTCAAGGCTATTATAGTCTTTGAGGGACAATAGAAGAGTCCTAACGTCTTATAAATGATGACCCACCAGATCTTGAAGACGCTCGTTCTGTCGTCAAAGCACCCGTTGATGATGATGATGATGACGATCATTCTGTAACCAAAGGGACTCAAAAGTCCTCCTCCCTCATGTCTCTCGGGTTCATCGCTCCCGCTCCCTTGTGTCTGGCATTTGAGTCCCGACCGCATCTCTTTCCGATCGTGCCACCACTCTGCCTCCTCCTCCTCCTCCTCCTCCTCCTGCGTGTCAGGAGCGACGAAGCAGACTGAACGTTCCATTATGTACGTCTATCGGCGCCCGGCATCGCCTTCCCGAAGACAAACAGAGGCTCCCGTGTCTATCTATCTGATGGCAATCTTTTCCTCGTCCACACTGAACGCGCCTCTCTCTCTCTCTCTCTCTCTCTCTCTCTCTCTCTCTCTCTCTCTCTCTCTCTCTCTCTCTCTCTAAGGTGGAGAGACGAACAAGACCAGGGAGGGAGGGATGGAGGGAGGGAGGGAGGGATGGAGGGAGGGAGGGAGGGTATGTAACACACGGAGGAGGGGTGAGGGGAGGAGGAGCCTGGGCGTGGTGGCTCTGATGATTAGATGACAAGTGTCCTACCACCATTACTACCACCATTACTACCACCATTACTACCACCACTGCTACCACCACTACCACTACAACTACTACCACCACTACCACCACTATCAGTATTACCACACTACCACTACTACCACTTCTACTTCTACTACCACCACCACCACCACTACCACACTACAACTACTACTACTACCACCACTACTACCACACTACCACTACCACAGTTACCACAGTAACCAGACCAGCGTGCTCACGTGTCGTGCGTGATGTAATAACACGCGTAGATTAAAGTGTGTAGTAACAAGACCTGGGATGATTATAAGACGATCGTAAACGCAAGTCGGGCCACGTACAGATGTCGCAAAAGCAAAGACAGTCTTTGCGATAATCCATTGTGATAAATGAGATAATTATAATTCCCCCCTCCGATAATTCTTATCGTAATAGATGTTTGAGACGTATAGTTTGGAGGCACACAAGTGGAGGGAGGGAGAGAGAGAGAGAGAGAGAGAGAGAGAGAGAGAGAGAGAGAGAGAGAGAGAGAGAGAGAGAGAGAGAGTCACTCCCTCCGCCATCTACCTGACGTGACCCTTCTGTAGGTCGCCATACACGATGACCCGAGGGCGTGACCTGAGGGCGCGGCTGATGATGGATGATGGAGGAAGGAGGAGGAGGAAGGAGGAGGAGGAGGAGGAAGAGGAGGAGGTGGAAGAGGAGGAGGAGGAAGGAGGAGGAAGGAGGAGGAAGGAGGAGGAGGAGGAGGGCGGTATGATACGCAATAACCAAGTCAAGGGCTTGACCCCTCCCCCCCCCCCCGCCCCCCCTCGCCTAGCCCCG
>NC_092287.1:6665296-6677796 GCF_036320965.1 Panulirus ornatus
GGAGGGATGCAGGCGAGCCACGAAGGCTGGGAGGGGCGTGTGGTGTGGTGTGGTTGAGGAGGACGGGGGTGTGTGAGTTCCCGTACATCAAAAAAAAGAGAAGGCAATGCTTATATTACTTCAACCAACATAGTTCTTAAAACAACAACAACAACAAGAACAAGAACAACAACACCCACTCGTCCCTCCTTCCACCACCCAACACACACACACACACACACACACACACACACACACACACACACACAGTCTCTGTGCCGCCCCCCCCCCCCTCACACACACACACCCACTTCGCTTTTTCCTTGTCACTTTCTGCTCCTCTCGGCCTAACGAGGGACACGACCGTGGTTGATCCTGCTCCTCCTGCTGCTCCTCATTGGTCAATCTTCTAACTCCCTCTCCTACACCCCCACCACACACCCCCTTCCCCCCCTCGTTTCATACTGACCCGCCACACCCACTCTCTCTCTCTCTCTCTCTCTCTCTCTCTCTCTCTAATTAAATCCTTCGCCCCCCCCCCCTAAATGGACAGTAAACACCCCCTTTTCACACACAATCTGCAACCATATGACTTTCTGAAATCTAATAAGGGGAAGGACTGGGGGATTTCACTGGAGTAATCTCTCTCTCTCTCTCTCTCTCTCTCTCTCTCTCTCTCTCTCTCTCTCTCTCTCTCTCTCTCTCTCTCTCTCTCCCCCAAGCCAATATAAATACCAGCACGTAAGGCGCATGTAAATAAGGACGCTTCGGGCATACAGATGTCCACGGCGGCAAGAACACGCCAAGCGACACGTTCCTGAAGCATTGACGGCACTACACAACCCACCCCATTTCCTCCCCCCTAGGTAGAATGGCCTCGCCCTCGATCTGACCCGACCCTTAAGGAACGGGTCAAAGGTCACAGCATCCTCAGGCCCTTGAGGGCGGCCACCGTCGTGACCATAGGAGGTCAATAACAAGATTTCACACAGTGCGTTAATGACACACACACACACACACACACACACACACACACACACACGAGCCACAACCAGCCAACCCCAAATCCAAACCAAACTCAGCCGACCTACACGACACCCGTTGACCTTAAGCTGGGTTGACCTCGGAGGCAGGTGGTTAACGCGCGCGCAAAGGGGTCAACGACGGTCGCTTGTTCAACGAACGAGACGCACCTTATCTAAGCCCACTCACTGTGGGTGGGTTCACCTCATTTAAGCCCACACACTGTGGGTGGGTTCACCTCACCTACGCCCACTCACTGTGGGTGGGTTCACCTCACCTACGCCCACACACTGAGTGGGTTCACCTTATCTAAGGCCACTCACTGTGGGTGGGTTCACCTCATCTAAGGCCACACACTGTGGGTGGGTTCACCTCATCTAAGCCCACACACTGAGTGGGTTCACCTCATCTAAGCCCACACACTGAGTGGGTTCACCTCATCTAAGCCCACACACTGAGTGGGTTCACCTCATCTAAGCCCACACACTGTGGGTGGGTCCACCTCATCTAAGGCCACACACTGTGGGTGGGTTCACCTCATCTAAGCCCACACACAGTGGGTGGGTTCACCTCATCTAAGCCCACACACTGAGTGGGTTCACCTCATCTAAGCCCACACACAGTGGGTGGGTCCATCTCATCTAAGCCCACACACTGGGTGGGTTCACCTCATCTAAGCCCACACACTGAGTGGGTTCACCTCATCTAAGCCCACACACTGTGGGTGGGTTCACCTCATCTAAGCCCACACACTGTGGGTGGGTTCACCTTACCTAAGCCCACACACTGAGTGGGTTCACCTCATCTAAGCCCACACACAGTGGGTGGGTCCATCTCATCTAAGCCCACACACTGGGTGGGTTCACCTCATCTAAGCCCACACACTGAGTGGGTTCACCTCACCTAAGCCCACACACTGAGTGGGTTCACCTCATCTAAGCCCACACACAGTGGGTGGGTCCATCTCATCTAAACCCACACACACTGAGTGGGTTCACCTCACCTAGGGCCACACACTGAGTGGGTTCACCTCACCTAAGCCCACACACTGTGGGTGGGTCCACCTCATTTAAGCCCACACCAACTGGCTGGGTGGGTCTGGCCTCAGCTGACACCTATCCGATCTTATTAACACGAGCACACCAGCCACCGGGCGGTGGGCGCAGTAGACCCTCCGCCATCTACACTGAGGGGCCATTTAAAGGCTCAAGGCTCCATCCTGGCCTCCGTCGGCCGTTGTACAAGGGCCGCCCTGGACAAGGGCCACCCTGGGCAATGCCCTTACTAGCAGAGGGATTTAGCTAGGTCCGCGGGCGCTAACTGAAGTAGTGGATGGGGAGGTTAGGGAGGGAAGACCTGTGAGAGGGAGTGAAGGAAACGGGTGAGGGGGTGAAGGAAACAGGCGAGGGAGTGAAGGAACAAGTGAGGGAGTGAAGGAAACAGGTGAGGAAGTGAAGGAAAGAGGTGAGGGAGTGAAGTAAACAGGTGAGGAAGTGAAGGAAAGAGGTGAGGGAGTGAAGGAAAGAGGTGAAGGAGTGAAGGAAAGAGGTGAGGGAGTGAAGGAACAAGTGAAGGAGTGAAGGAAACAGGTGAGGAAGTGAAGGAATAAGTGAGGGAGTGAAGGAACAAGTGAAGGAGTGAAGGAAACAGGTGAGGGAGTGAAGGAAACATGTGAGGGAGTGAAGGAAACAGGTCAGAGAGTGAAAGAATGGATGAAGGAGTGAAGAAACGACTGAGGAAGTGAAAAAAAAAGTTTAAAAGTCCTTACATCATTAGTAAAGGGCCATGAATGAAGGAAGCCATGAAAGAATAACGGAATGAGTGAAGGAATGGCAAGAGCAAATTTAAGGAAAGGAAGAGGTGTAAAGAAGGAAGGAAGAAAGGAAGGGGGTAGAGGAGGAATGGGATGGGATGGGGTAGAGGAGGAAGGGACTATGAAGGACCCATTCCATCAGCTGACGACTGCCTGCTTCACTATACCGGGGGCGGGGGGGGGGGGGGGTGTTCCCCCACACCCCCCAACACCACTCGAGGGGTAGAACCCCCCACCCAACCCTACACCCCAACCCCCCACCCCAACACCACTGTGTCTCAAGAACCAAAGGTAAACAGATGAGGTATAAACACAGCTGTTACCTTACCCCCCACCATCACCCCCTCCTTCCTCTCCTCACAGACGATATCGGATGACCCCCACTTGTGTCTGTCTGTCTGTCTGTCCGTCGATATGAGAGAGAGAGAGAGAGAGAGAGAGAGAGAGAGAGAGAGAGAGAGAGAGAGAGAGAGAGAGAGAGAGACACTCACTCTCACAATCTTTGGACTGATTTGTGCCGGTGTCCCCCCCTGACGAATTCATTGTGCTCCCCCCTCCCTACACCCCACCTCCCATGCTCATCCTGTGAGCGGTAGCGCAAAAAAAAAAAAGGGATTACAGGAGGTCAGAAAGTGGAGGGAAGGAGGGGGAGGGAGGGAGGGCGTGTGTTCAAGCCAGACCTCCGTACAGTGGGTCGATATTACAGTTCGCATTTCAGCACATGACATGACATAGCCCCCATGTGGTGAAAAAGGAGTTTACAGCAAGGTCACACAAAGGGTCTTACACAGACCATCATGTAGTGATATTAACATGTTACAGTTCGTATTTCAGTACATGTACATGACATAGCCCCCATGTGGTATAAAGGGTTTACCGACTCGATGCAAGAAAAAAAACGATACAAACTTTTAAAATGTCAGGTTATCTTGTTAATAACAATAATGTGTTGTGGTATTTCTTAGCAGGGTTTGGTTTCAATCTATCCCGAACAAAATGTATTTTTATTTTTCCGCATTTGAAGACGACAAGTGTGTTTTAGCTTGTATCTTTAATTCCTAAGAGACTGCTTCAAATCCCTGAACACGACTTCCCTGAGCACCGTGCACAAAGGCCCGTACCACCGTGCTCAAAGGCCCGTACCATGGTGTTCATAGGCCCGTACCACCGGTTCAAAGGCCCGTAACACCGTGCTCAAAGGCCCGTACCATAGTGCTCAAAGGCCTGTACCAACGTGCTCAAAGGCCCGTGCCACGGTGCTCAAAGGCCCGTACCACGGTGCTCAAAGGCCCGTACCACAGTAATCAAAGGCCCGTACCACGGTGCTCAAAGGCCTGTACCATGGAGCTCAAAGGCCCGTGTGACCCTATGTTTAAGTTATCAAAGTGAGCCAACATAGCTTGTGATGTTCTGTGATCAAGTCATCAAAACAATGAGCAGTGTGTGTGTGTGTGTGTGTGTGTGTGTGTGTGTGTGTGTGTGTGTGTGTGTGTGTGTGTGTGTGTTGTGTGTGTGTGTGTGTGTGTGTGTGTCGGCCGCACCTCCCCAAACCACAATGTTTGATCGTCAGAGATAAACCAGATCTTTGTATTCCTCAAAACTGCTTTGGGTAAGAAAAAAATAAGAAAGAGCTATTCTAAAATCCTCTTCGTCGTTTTCTTTGCCTTAAAAAAAAGGGTATTCTATTCCCCCTTTTTTTTTAAGGGGGGGGCCTTAAATTTCTGACGTTAGATTAGGTTATTTTTAGGTAAGGTTTGGAGGGGGGGAGGGGTCAGGAGGATGAACCATTGGTCTGTTACGACGCTCTGATGACCATAAGGGGTCTTCACAAAGACCATTAGAAGACACCCATTAATACCCATGTGAAGAACGAACCATCCCCCCTCCTCCTCCCCCCACCACCCCTCCTCCTCCTCCTCCACCCTTCTCAGCCCCTCACACCCCTTTCGAACCACCACCCTTCTCAGGGCCCTCATCTCACAGCCCCCCTTTCGAATCCTAGAGAGAGAGAGAGAGAGAGAGAGAGAGAGAGAGAGAGAGAGAGGGTGGTCACCACCACCACGAGCGAGCGAGCTAGCCCGCTGCTCAACAAACATGGACCCCGAGGGCTTGGAAGGAGGGGGGGGGGGGTGTGGGGGGGTCACTGACCTAAGCCAAGGTCACATTCACCAGCTCGGCCTCTCCACAACACAGGTTACGTGCATGACCTTTCGTAAGGGCACCGGGGGCGACCTGTTGCACGACTTCATACATAATCGCACCAGTACACAGAGAGAGAGAGAGAGAGAGAGAGAGAGAGAGAGAGAGAGAGAGAGAGAGAGAGAGAGAGAGAGAGAGACGAGCTAATCACCCTGGGCGTTGCTGATTGGTTACCACCTCGACCTGAAGACACCTGGTGGGGGGAAAGGGGATCGTACCGCCGTGCTCAAGGATTGCACCGCCGTGCTCAAAGATCGTACCGCCGTGCTCAAGGATCGTACCGTCGTGCTCCGGAATCGTACCGTCGTGCCAGGGATCGTACCGTCGTGCTCAAGGATCGCACCGTCGTGCCTCGGAATCGTACCGTCGTGCCAGGGATCGTACCGTCGTGCTCAGGGATCGTGCCGTCGTGCTCAGGGATCGTGCCGTCGTGCTCAGGGATCGTGCCGTCGTGCTCTGGGAGGGAGGTGCATCGCTCATGGAGTTACGATGCAGTAAAAGGCCAAACGCAAGGAGCCGGGAGGGGCGGGCAGATCTGGTCCACCACTCACTGCAGCGCGCAAGATTTTTCCTGGTCAGTGGGACGATCCCATTTGGACCCCCAGACCAGAGGAATGCGCAGGGGGCCCCAGCCAGGCCAGACCGAAGGAGAGGGGGGAGACGTGGAGGTCAAGGGAACGACCACAGAGGACAATTGGTAGGAGGTGGAAGGTGGGGAAAATGGGAAGGGTAAGCACACACACACACACACCCACCACACACACACCCCACGGTATAGGAAGGCAGCTGTGAATCACCGTGTCGTCCTCCGGTCGTCCGGTCGTGACTGGTGAGGATGGGAGGGACTTAATATAAGGGGACGACACGTGAGCATCAGTCCCACGGCTGTGCGCAGCCCCCGCGCGTGCACCCATCCACCAGAAGCCATCACAGAAGCGAAACACAACCCCATCTCCACATATACACATATATACTTGACACGACGATGCTGTGTCTATGTATATATACACATAATGTACATAGCCCTCCCTAAATACCACACCGACCAGAGATAGTAGACGCCATACGCCTCCCGAGGTCTCCCATCCTCCCACTCCCGTCTCCTTCTCGATGTCCCTCCTCCCTCCTCCTTCGCCCTCCTGTAAGGCCACCTCATTCGAGGCTCTCTCCTCGCTACTCCCCTCCGTATGTCTGGAGTGTCTTAAAACACGGTAATCCTTACCCGTTCTCTTAATCGGATGACCCTTACTATCATCACACAGACACACAGACACACACACACACACACAACTCGTCCGTCATTCCTATATACGATCAACCCTTGGCATCCCCCCCCCCAATCAAGCGACCTCCTCAGGCATTTCATATACCGAACACGACCAACCCTTCCTCCCTCCTTCAGGAGCGCGCGCGAGGCCCAAGACACCACCACGTACATCCACCACAGTCGGGTCTCCTGCGCCTTTTAAGAGACGCTGACCTTCTCCTTAAACACGCCCCTTAATGTATCCAGTTTCGTTATCCCCCACCACTCACTCACTCCACTCCACTCCACTCCCGAGAACTCGCTCCAGTCTCCCTCCAACCACCGCGGCTCCACTCGCTGCCATGTCCACTCCCCGGTGCCACATGCAATACAGACAACCCTACATCCAACACAGACACACACACACACAGACACACACACACACACACACAGTCACACATTCACAGTACAACTACCACACACACACACACACACACCAAACACACACACACACATACAGTGCTTTCAGTCTTCAGAGAGAGAGAGAGAGAGAGAGAGAGAGAGAGAGAGAGAGAGAGAGAGAGAGAGAGAGAGAGAGAGAGACCCCAACATCCATCACGGGTCTCGTATCTCCGACATCAAACATTTCAATCAAGGCTTGAAAACACTTCCCTCAATGCCCCAGCTGTGCGGGCGGGCGTGCGGGTGGGTGGGTGGGGGGCAGCAGCGTCTTGCGTCAACAGCTGCGTCTCGTAGCGTTCCTCGCTCGGGGGGGGGGGGGGGGAATTAGCGTCACTGTTGACACATGAACAGAGAGGGCGCTGCTCTGCACGTTACTTAATCTGAGCACAGTAGTGGTGGTACGACCCTTGAGCAAGGTGGTGGTGCTACGACCCTTAACCACGGCGGTAGGGGTGGTGGTACGACCCCTGACCAACGGTGGTGGTGTGTGGTGGTACGACCCCTGACCAACGGTGGTGGTGTGTGGTGGTACGACCCCTGGATAACGGCGGCGGTGGTGGTACGACTCCCGACCAACGGTGGTGGTGGTGGTACGACCCCTGACCAACGGTGGCGGTGGTGGTACGACCCCCGACCAACGGTGGTGGTGGTGGTACGACCCCCGGCCAACGGTGGCGGTGGTGGTACGACCCTTGACCACGGCGGTGGTGGTGGTACGACCCCTGACCAACGTTAGTGGCGGTGGTACGACCCCTGACGAATGGCGGCGGTGGTGTTACGACCCTTGACCAACGGCGGTGGTGGTGGTGGTACGACCCCTGACCAACGGTGGCGGTGGTGGTACGACCCCTGACCAACGGTGGTGGTACGACCCCTGACCAACGGTGGCGGTGGTGGTACGACCCCTGACCAACGGTGGTGGTGACGGTACGACCCCTGACCAACGGCGGTGGTGGTGGCGGTACGACCCCTGACCATAGCAGCTGGCCTTCATACCCAGAGTTCGTGCCCAGCAGCTGTACCACCATCTTCGTGAAGAGGTTAAAGAGCTTAAAATACATAACTATAAATACTAGTTAGCAGGGAAATGCCAGTGTGTGTGTGTGTGTGTGTGTGTGTGTGTGTGTGTGTGTGTGTGTGTGTGTGTGTGTGTGTTGTAATCATAATTAACGGTGTATTGATTTAACTGCAGCCAAGGGCGAAATAAATACAGAGGGTAATACACACAACAAAGACATTAGACAGTGTGTGTGTGTGTGTGTGTGTGTGTGTGTGTGTGTGTGTGTGTAAGGACCTAATTATACAGTAGAGTGATTTCGACACTCATGGAGCCCACCTCCGAATCTCTGGAAACTTTCCTATTATATCATTTTTCCAAACTTTGAGTTTTGGTCACTTGGTTCCTCCACTCATCCCTTCCATCTCAATACTGTACTTCTTCAAACTTTTATATATTCTTTGTCCTCATACGTTGCCAGCTCTACATTTCCCGTTATGGTCTCTGGGTCTCGCCACCATATCCTCACATCTTTCGACGACTTGTTCATGTCAAGTTCGCTCACGAATTGGAGGCTCGTGTTGAAAACACCTTTTGATCTGTGAAGGCTCTTTCTCCCCTCATTCATCTTGACGTGGTAACATAAGGGAATCACAATGGAGTCGAAAACAATTTAAAATTTGAAAAAAAAAAAACAAATACGTATTAATATTTTTTTTTACAACTCGTATTTCACAATGTGCAAGATTATGAAAAGTGAGTCTTAATGCAACCAACACACACACACACACACATACTGTCTAATGTCTTTGTTGTGTGTATTACCCTCTGTATTTATTTCGCCTTTGGATGCAGTTAAATCAATAAACCGTTAATTATGATTACAACACACACACACACACACACACACACAACCCCCAGCTCTTTTCATTCTGCTGCCATCTCTATGTTGCTCTCATCCACACCTCCTCTAACAGCTCTGTATCTGCTTCCTTAAATACGGTAACTAAAGTGTGAAGAACATATCCTTGTTTCAGCCTCATATGAGCTGTGAGCAGTTTGCTGAACACCTCCTCATCCATATACAAGAAGAAGAAAAAGGAAAAGGAATTCCAGTACTTGCAAAATCAGTCTCTCTGTCTGTCTCCATTACGACCCTCCTAAAATGGAACTCTGGCATCAGGTTATGTATCCCAAGACGAGTCCTGGTGTTTATTTCCAGCTCGATTACAACCACAACCACAACCCCACTGAGGCCATCACGTACTGCGTCCCAGGGCCGACAGCTATACGACATGACGGCTTGAGAGATGCGACTAAGGCGAGGGAGGTGGGTGTGCCTGGCTGACATCTCTATACCTCGTAACTGCGTCACAGTAAACATGGTGGGCGGTTCCTTGAACACCCCACCCACCCAGTAGGACTCCTACAGGAAAGTCATGCCCCACGACACGACTTGAGGGCTAGGCATGTCATCGTCATGGGATATATACAGACACGAAAATTTACTGGGTTTTTTTCTAACACAATTTTCCTCAGTAACCTTGTCCTCTTGTGGACAGATGGCACGACCCTTGAGCAAGATCTTCGGCCTTTTGACCTGATCCTCGAAGGACCAGGTCATAGCTTCAGGCCACGAGAACAGGTCCCGTGTGCAGAAGAAAAATGACACCTTTTCCTCACGGCCCGGTCGACAGAAGGAACTTCGTTGTCAGCACCTGCAGGTGTACCTCCCTGCTCTGGCTAGTGTTCTGTAACCACGCACACACGCCCAGGGGGTAACTGTGCACCGCCCACTGACCACAAGACTCGCATCAGTCATAATTCCTAATACAGAGCTCGTCCAATGGTGGTACTGATTACTTCGTCTGCCAAAATGATTCAACTTTTTTCCACGCTGGCTTCAATGTCATGCCCCGTCGAGATCAAACGCCTTGTGCATCATATATATATATATATATATATATATATATATATATATATATATATATATATATATATATATATATATATTGGAATGGATCACAATTTTGCACGTGATCAAGGTATTCCTATGAGTCCACGGGGAAAATGAAACACGATAAGTTCCCAGGTACACATTCGTGTAATTATCACATCATCAGGAGAAACACAGGAGAGAAATATAAGTCAGCTGATATACATCGAAGAGACGAAGCTAGGACGCCATTTGGTAAACAGGAACTATTACATGTTTACCAAATGGCGTCCTAGCTTCGTCTCTTCGATGTATATCAGCTGACTTATATTTCTCTCTTGTGTCTCCCCTGATGATGTGATCATTACACGAAAGTGCACTTGGGAACTTATCGTGTTTCATTTTCCCCGTAGACTCATAGAAATATACATATATGTATATATATCTATATCTATATCTATATATATATATATATATATATATATATATATATATATACTAAAATTTCTGGATGTAAGAACATAAGAGGCACCATAAGTACACCTTGCGGAACAGGACGAGCGCGGCGATGCACACAAGTTCTTGCAAGCCATTGCTGCCGCAACACCGCCTCACCTCATCACGCCAAGGTCGAGTGAGGGTTTTTTCCCCCCCATCTTCTGTGGTCACGTTATATATATACGCCTCTCGACGAGAACCAGAATTGTTGCTGTTGCTGTTGTTCTATCGCAAAAAGACGATAGTGATATTTATGAAGACAAGAAAACTTCTTGTTTCCAATATCTATGTCTCTAGTGCGAGCGAACAAGGACACCTTCCGTTATGTACACAGAGATACAAGAGCAGATGAGGAAGACACACCTTCCAATCCCGCGACTGTGGCCCGCGTGAGCGTCGTCACTTCCATACGGCACTGTGATACACCATCGGCTCCTGATGGTCTACACGAACCGGACCCCTCACCAACGGCCCTGTTCACACGAACCACCATCGGCTCCTGATGGTCCACACGAACCGGAGCCTTACGAACGACCCTGTTCACACGAACACCAACGAAACTGATGGAGACACACACACACACACACACACACACGCACACACACACACCACCACCAACGGACGGGATCAAATCGCTTCAACCAGCTGATCCCGGGTGGTTTCCAGACCCATCCTCAGCACCCGAAGGTCTTATATAAGATTCTTAGGCTGGTGGATTGAGATGGTTCGAACGTTACGACCTTAAATGACCACTGCGATTGGTAGGAGCAAAGCCCCAGCACGGGCCACCATCCCAGACCACAGCACTTGACCCTGACGGAGACATACACCAGATGTCTGGTCATTCTTAAAGCACTCCCCTGGAGCACGACGGGGTGACCTGGTACGATGGCCGCTGACCTCTCTGACCTATTATGACGTCGTCATTGTTGCGCATCCCACACACAACACATGTGTGATCCAGCGCACCGCCACAAAGGGCAGGATGGGGTATCCCTTAACAGTATACATACATGATTAATGTCTATATACCCTAATTGGCGGGGGGGTCCATATACTCCCTCAGTGAATCGGCTGACGAGAGAGAGGAAGAGAAGAAGGAAGGAAAGAAAGAAAGAAAGAAGAAAGAAAGAAAGAAAGAAAGGAAGAAAGAAAGAAAGGAAGAAAGAAAGAAAGGAAGGAAGGAATGAAGGAAGGAATGAAGGAAGGAAGGTGTGCTTTATGAAGGATTGGTCGAATGAAGATGTATTTTTTGTAAGCTGAGACGGTACGGGGAGCTGAGTCCCTAATCAAGGCCACACATATTTGATCAACCAACCCCAAAGGGGTGGATGATGAACAGTTGGGTACATTGTGGACCGACTGCCGCATCCAGGACTCGAACCGATGCGCTCGAGCCTTGGGCGTTCCGTGAATGCGTCACGGTCGGGAACAGATGACCTATACACCACGGAGGTCTTTGCGATCGTGTGTCAATGAGCTGCGGTGGCTAATGAGGGAGAGAAGGGATGGCTACTGTGTGATCAATTACCCAATTAATTACCCCATTTGCTGTGTACGGGGAGGGAGCCTCACACATCTTGGGCACCATCTCAATACACACACCCCCACTTACTGTCATGTCGCCTGTTCTATTTCTGTCAGCCGTCTGTATTTATCCATGACCTCAACCATTTCATTTCCTCCCCCCACCCGCTCCCTCTCATCTACCGCTCGTCTACCATAAAAACACCTCCTCACACGTTCATCTACTTAGAAGATCAATACAATGCTCACACGTTCATCTACTTAGAAGATCAATACAATGCTCACACGTTCATCTACTTAGAAGATCAATACAATGCTCACACGTTCATCTACTTAGAAGATCAATACAATGCTCACACGTTCATCTACTTAGAAGATCAATACAATGCTTACATGTTCATCTACTTAGAAGATCAATACAATGCTTACACGTTCATCTACTTAGAAGATCAATACAATGCTCGCACGTTCATCTACTTAGATCAATACAATGCTCCCACGTTTATCTACCTAGAAGATCAATACAATGGCAGAAGCTGTGCTGAAGGACGACACAGATCAGCTCTGTTGCGCACAGAAAGACGACAACGTTAACTAAGGACAATAACCAATGATAAATTGATAAAGAACACTTAACGGAAACCAGTGTAATCGCCTTCATACCACGGCCGACAATAGATGGAGGAAATGTCTTTGTGGAGGGAACAGATCCATGAGCTCAGGCTACAGACATCTGCCTCGTGTGTGTGTGTGTGTGTGTGTGTGTGTGTGTGTGTGTGTGTGTGTGAACATGGGGTTTGATTATACTGATTCACAGACT
>NC_092287.1:6682796-6720296 GCF_036320965.1 Panulirus ornatus
CACACACACACACAGACACACACACACACACACACACACATCTTCCTCCCCCACCCATACAACCAAGTCTCTTCCGATTCACTGCCAACAAGGGCAGGATTCCACCCATGTTTTCCTAACTCTCACGTCACTGGCATTTCCTGCTGTACTACTTAACGCACGACCTCCCTCACGATCTGAGTCTTCTGATGTATTTCGGGTATTCGAAACATTACATGTATCCTTTGATTCAATATAAAGACTGGGTTTACGAATATTACGTTTTATATATATATATATATATTGTTCATGGCAATGTCTTTTTTCTAACATGTAATATATATAAGGTAAAAACCAAGAATATAAGGTATCATTACCGTCTCGGACTCCCAGCGTATTTTGTTACGTTTGATTTGGGTTGGAATAATTTTTTCGATTTCTTTCTATGTCTTTTGAATTACTAAAGCGAACAGGTATATATCCAAAGGATTATTTTACCAAAATTGTTTTCGAGTCTTCCTAAAACATCGTGTGCTCCTATAGTAAACAAAGTATGAGGAAAATCATCAAGTAACTCAATACAAATAACCAATGTATTATCCGAATGTGAATCGTCTCATTTCGTAAGTTACCCATCAAGAAGGAGTCATTTTCTCTAGTCACGATAATGAAGAAAACGTAGAAGTAACAACTCTAGTGAACGTAAACTATTATAAAGTAGTGCCCAAGCCTCTTGAAAACGCTGGCAAAGACTGTACAACCTACATTACGATAACATGACTTTACACTTGACTTGTGAGCATAAGACCAAGCCTGCAGCTGCACACGAGCTCCTGCAGCTTTAAAGACCTCGCCTGTAGCTGCAGGACCTCGTCTCCTGCAGCGGTCGTGGGCCTTGAGCACGACGGTACGACACTTGAGCACGACGGTACGACCCTAGAGCACGACGGGAACGAAGGCATGACCTCTGACCTGACTTTTAAGGCTTGGGGTCCCTTAGCCACGCCATCGTAACCCCCCCCCCCCCCCAGAGTCGCACCGTCGTGCTCGAGGGAGCTCAACCCAGCAACCACCAAGTGTGTATACAAGCCAGGAGACACCAAGCGGCACGTGAACATTCCCCAGGATGAACGAGAGGCCGACCGTCTCTCGTCCTGGAAATACTATACACGCTTCCCCCACCGCCTACCTCTGCCATCCATCTGGTACATGGTATGTTGGCTGACATCAGACATCAAAATACGTAACATATACGTAAAATATATATATATTTACGGTCTCCTCATGAGTCCCAGGCAATGGGATGCCATATGCACACCTATGTACACTCGAATCTAAAAAAATAATAGGGTGAAACTGGAAGGGTCTGGTGTGGTATTTCTCCAGGCATGGCCGGAGGCACAACAATGGCTATTGAAAGACGTGAAGTCAGTCAAGTCTTACCCTCCTACCACAGCCTTAACACTCGACTCAAGGTACACCTCTTAGCCCTACCCTCTACCACAGCCTCACTTGATACTCGACTCAAGGTACACCTCGTCTATGTGGCTGGAGAGCTCCTCCTCAGACTGTGTGATGGAGGGAAGGGTTTTAAAGGAAGTGAGGAATTTGGGTATGGTTTGCTGGAGGGTATTTTGGGAGTTCTAACTGGAGGGATGGGTTCTGAGAAGTAAAGAATTTTGGGAGGGGTGAGCTGGAGGGGTATCTGGAAGTCCATTGATCAAGAGATGAAGAATGCAGACCACTGGACGTACACAAGAAGTCCTCCAGTCCGACCCCAGGTGCTCCACCAGCAATCAACCACGAAGGCACCGCTGGAGGGCGACCTGTACATCAAAGGCTACGGGATCCTTCCTTCCTTCCCTCCTCCTCCGCTAGCGTTGAGGATCGGTTGGTTCTCTCTCTCTCTCTCTCTCTCTCTCTCTCTCTCTCTCTCTCTCTCTCTCTCTCCACCAAGACGAGTCGGCAACGTCTGCCAGTGACCCGACGTTTTCCAGACGTGACCCTCGAAACTTGAGGGAGGGAGGGCGGGGTGGGGTGGGTGGGGTGAGGTTGGTGGGTGGGTCGTCCTCGACATTGGAGGGATAGTGGACGAGGTCTCTAGTAGATTAGCCAGTGACAGCCAAGACCCAAGGCTTTTCGAGTATGACCTTTCACACGGGGATAATAGACGTGGACAAAGAGACTGTGATGAACCAAATCTGCCTCACCGACGAACTCCACACACACACACACACACACACACACACACACACACACACTCACCCATGACACTCACTACCGCACCCCCAGTTGACCAAATCACTCAAAAAAAAAATGGCACTTCAGTCCCTCACATCGCTCCCGACACACTCTCGTGTGCAACACTCCCTGAACGCACCCAGTTACTCACACCGTTCCCAACGCACTCGTCCGCTTCTCTATAACACCATAACGCACCACCGTCAGTTCCACCATTCCCAACGCACCCGTCCCCTCAACCGTGATACAACACAACGCACTCGTCACTCACACCACTCCCAACGCACTCGCGTCAACCTTGACCAAACGCACTAATACACACACCCCCAACCCCCTCCGCTGACATCCTCGAACCCTCCTAACGCACTTTTAGCCACCCACGAAACAAACGTCAACGCACCCTAGTCCCCCAATTACCCCCTCCTGAACCCACGCCCATCACTCGCTATTCTCTCAACGCACTCCAGCGGTGGCAAGGATCAATCAAATGCATCTCTCACCAGCGAGCGAGCGAGCTCACACGAGCGCACACGACGAGCGAACAAAACACACGGCGCATAACCTAGTGAGCGTCGGTCGCATGAGCCAGTGGAGGAGGAGAAGGAGGAGGTGGGGCATTCGCCAGTAACATTACGTCGCGCCCCAGAATAAATAAACGGGGGGTCACTTACGTGTATCTTAGGGACGCCAATGGATGCGAGATGACGGTAACACCATACTTCAAAGAAGGACTTACAAGGTTCATTTAGGACTGGCTTTTTAAACCATACGACCAAGTTTCCTTTCCAAATGCTGTTGTATTTGTCCATTGTACGCTTCGCATTTCTGTTCTGTCCGTCTCATTTTGACAGGCTGGCGTTACAATGACGTCTGGGATCGTGGTCTATCCCAGGGTATCATCGGTACGTAAATAATTCTGCTCCCTTCATGCAACGCCTCTACACGCCCACAAGACACGCCTCTGTGGGATGTTTCCTTATTCACCAGTTTGACACATCTTTTTTTCTTTTTAAGCCTCACCACTCGGCCTGACAAAGCTATGTCTCGTTTTTTTAATCAAAGGCTTTTAAAAAAAAAAGAAAGGCCTCGTCGATGGAAGGGGAAGAGAGAGAGAGAGAGAGAGAGAGAGAGAGAGAGAGATAGTCGCGCCTCACCATCGCCCTTGATCATTCAATACGCCACTCATAACAAGACGCGTTAGCTGCGTCCCGGGGGGCCCCGCCCCGCCGCCCCGCCCTCCCCACACACACACCCCCGCCCACACAACCTGGGCGGTAAACGATTCCTTTGTTTAAAGCCACTGGAAAATACATACGTACGCACACACGTGTACAGACACACTCCTGCTCGGGACCCCATCCAATCAGCGTTACCTGAGGCCGCGTAGCGTACGTCTTTAATAAAAGTTAATACCATGTAAACTCTGTACGTAGACCAAATTTGCATCTAACCTCCCCACCACCCCATCCCCCCCACTCCGACTCCACTCAGTTAATTGGATTAAGTTTTTAGAATGTTTAACGAAGCAACGAGGTACTGTGTTCTAATGAACAATTGTTGAGGAAAACGAGGTGTGTGTGTGTGTGTGTGTGTGTGTGTGTGTGTGTGTGTGGGAGGGGGGAGAGTGGGTGGGGGGGGGTGTTGTTACCGGAGGGTAGAGGGTGTAAAGGTGAGTGTGTGGATGACGCATCATGGAGGGGGTCTGCTGGATGACAGGTGTGGAGGGAGGGGATGGGAGGGGAGGGCTAGTGGATGACAGGTGTGGAGAGGGCCAGGTGGTTGACAGGTGTGGAGAGGACCAGGTGGTTGAGAGGTAGGGAGAGGGCCAGGTGGATGACAGATGTGGAGGGCCAGGTGGACGACAGAGAGAGAGGCTTGGTGGATGACAGGTGTGGAGATGACTGATGGATGACAGGCGTGCAAGAGGCCTACTGGATGAAAGATACACAGACGGCCGTGTGGATGAGGAAGGCCCCTTTCGTTAACACCTAACCCCAGTCATAGAACCCCATCCCACGCCATCCAATCAGCGTAAAACTCGGGTTTAATGAAGTCAAACGTCCCAGCAACCCACGCGCTGGTTGCAAACCCCCTCCCCCCTCACTCAACCCCCTACCTCCTCCACCACACTCAACCCCCTACCTCCTCCACCTCACTCAACCCCCTACCTCCTCCACCTCACTCAACCCCCTACCTCCTCCACCACACTCAACCCCCTACCTACTCCACCACACTCAACCCCCTACCTCTTCCACCACACTCAACCCCCTACCTCCTCCACCACACTCAACCCCCTACCTCTTCCACCACACTCAACCCCCTACCTCCTCCACCACACTCAACCCCCTACCTCTTCCACCACACTCAACCCCCTTACCTCCTCCACCACACTCTCCCTCCTCTCCTATCCTCAACCCGGACACTGCCACCCACAACCAACTACTTAACAACCTAACAACCCAATTTATAGATCTCCCGTGATGGTGTTCGATCGACTAAACATACATCATGAACAGGTCGGGTGCAACGGTGGCTACGGTATGGACCTCGTCATCCACCGTCTCCGTGCACGGGTGTCACACACGACCCGGGGCAATGTCGAAGGAATGATGAGCCGGGTTCCATCTGAGCTTTGTGCCGCGCACGACGACACGACACACACACACACACACATATATATATATATATATATATATATATATATATATATATATATATATATATATATATATATATACACCACGGCGGTACTAACGAGGGTGGACGCATTCGAGCACGATGGTACGACCCCCCTGAGCACGACGGTACGACCCCCGCCCCCTTGAGCACGATGATACGACCCCCCCGCTGAGCACGACGGTACATACAACACCTTCAAAACGAAGGCACGACCCTTGAGCACGACGGTAAGAACCTTTCATACACGACGGCGCGCGCGACCCCTTCAGCACGACGGCACGACACGAGCACAACGGCAGGGCCCTTTCTGCACGACGGCACGACCCTTGATTACGACGATACGACCCCTTAAAGCACGACCCTTGAGCACGAAACATACCTTCCTCTATTCTCCATCATACACCCCCGTCTCTACACACGAGTTCCTAGTGGTTCTGCCAAGTGTGTCTTATCACCCTCCCACTGTGGAATTGCTCAGCTTCGTCCCACTACTAGACCACTGAGTAACCCTAGGGTTACTCGGTGGTTACCATTAGGCCCTAGGCTGGGTAACTGGTCATGAGAGCGAAGACCTATATAACCACCCACTTCATCTTAATCAATCTTCTTTTTTTTTTCTTCTAATGATACCACTGGGGGCAAATGGGGCTCGAACCGAAGATCCCCCATTAGTGTGAGCACTCTGGACGTATAGTCAAGGTAACGAGTTACCCATTAACAACGGGCGTGAACACTCCACTGACGGGCGACGAAGCTGTAACGACAGCAGAAGCAGCTGTGCAGCAGCTTCGTCGTCCAACCCAGCGGTAGGGGCAAACGACAAGGGACATCAGCACTGAACCAGCCTCAGTAACGAGGGGCATAAAATCCGTTGAACGGAGTTCCAACAGAAGCAACAGTCGGGAAAAACAGTAGCACCAACAGATGCAGATGTAGGGAAACAGTAGCACCAACAGATGCAGATGTAGGGAAACAGTAGCACCAACAGATGCAGATGTAGGGAAACAGTAGCACCAACAGATGCAGATGGAGGGAAAACAGTAACACCAACAGTAGCAACAGAAGTGAAGCAGTGCCAACAGAAGGAAGAGGAGGAGGAGGAGGAGGAGAAACCTGTAGCATGAAACACCGCAGCAACAGGAGGCAAATACCAGTAGGAACCCCTCCTCCCAAACCCTCCCTCCCTCTCTGTTCCCTCCCTCCCTCTCTGTTCCCTCCCTCCCTCTCTCTTCCCTCCCTCCCTCTCTGTTCCCTTGATACTAATTCCTTGTTTACACTTCGAGGTGAACGCCTCCACAAACAAGCTGTCGCCACCTTGGGCAAACACACAATCTGAGGGTAAACATGTATATTCAAGACCCGAAACAACGCGGGGCCGATCCTCGAGGGCCTGCCAGACCCGTCATGTGTGTGTGTGTGTGTGTGTGTGTGTGTGTGTGTGTGTGTGTGTGTGTGTGTGTGTGTGTGTGTGTGTGATCACATTATCGCCCCTCACGCTTAATTGGTCTGGCGTCTTGGGCATGGAAGGCACGGCCCTTGAAGCACGACGACCAACTGGGCCTTAAGGGCGAGAGAGAGAGAGAGAGAGAGAGAGAGAGAGAGAGAGAGAGAGAGAGAGAGAGAGAGAGAGAGAGAGAGAGAGCTAGTTTTCCCAGGAAGACAAGAGCCATAAGGCAAGCACCGTCCGGACGCGAACCATCCCCGCCACCATCGCAAGGATGCAAAACGCCTCTTCCCCAAGTTGCATGACCCGCCCTCTTCCCACTCGAAACCACCCTCCTCCCTGCACCAGACTCCCCCACCCACCAACCCCAGCCCTGAGGGCCGGGAGGAGTGGGGAAAGAGGGGGGAGGTCGTACATACCCCTCCCTCCTAGCCACTTAACAGCCCGAATCACCATAGTTAATGGCGAGGAAGCGATTGGTGAACGCGTGGCTACTACTGTCTACGAGGGGAAAAGGGCCACAGACCCTGAGTGAATAATACCTCAGCTGGGGGGAACTTACCATACGATGGTGTGTGTGTGTGTGTGTGTGTGTGTGTGTGTGTGTGTGTGTGTGTGTGTGGGCACCTGGATATACCTGTGTCGCACTTCATCTTCAAGTCACCTGTTACGATGACCGATTCACCACCCTTCGTTTTCTTACGTCTCCTCCCTCTCCCCTAATGCTACATGGTCTCCCTCCTTCCTCACCTCTCCCACGGAGGGAGAGGGTGTGTGTGTGTGTGTGTGTGTGCTCCCTCCGCCCCCAACACACGACACTCCCCACTTCCTGCCCCCCACCAACAAGACATATACACTTCCTTCATCACCAGTAGCTGTCTGTCTTGCACCACCACCAGCAGCAGGCCCCCCACCCACCTACCTACCTCCTCCTCCACTTGCCATATTTCCCTTCGTCACACTGGCTGGTTTTCGTGGGGTAGGGAGCGGGGAGGTGAGGAGGAAGGAAGAAGGAGGGGTAGTGTGTCTGCTCCTCCCCCCTCCTCCTCCTCCTTGTGTCCAGGCCTCCCCTCGCCGCTTCCCCCTTCGCACTACCCACCACCCAGCCTCTCCACACTCCCCAGCTGATGTAAGCTACAAGCCTCTCTCCTTCGTCTTATGTTCCCTCCTTGTGACTAAGGCCTTCCATCTCGCTGCCCCCACACCCGAGGACAGGAGGCGGTCTCGACCACTGCCATGACTGACCTCCTCCCCTTCCCATTAACCCTACCCATCTCCCCCCCTCACACCACCACCTCCCTAACCCCTTTGACTTTCCAGGTAACCAGAGTTCAGAGACCCTGAAACACCACTTGCTCCTCTCTCTCTCTCTCTCTCTCTCTCTCCCTCTGACACTCCCCCTAACTACCAATCCACCCTCTTCCCGGACGAGATCTCATTACACTTAACACTCCACTAATCCCAAGCCAAGGCAGAAGGCCTCTGTAAACCCCTTCCCCCTTGCATCTCATTAACCAGAGCCCCTTCAACATACCACTACCATTAGACAATGCCCAGAAACAACGGTAGGAATTCAAGACATAATACAAACGTGAGCAAAAGGGGAAAAAAAAATCTTTCTCTGTCAAAGAGCAGTGAAATATACAGCCACCAAATACCATTAAGGCAGAGACTATACATCAATACGTATCAAATCACGACCAGACATATACTTCACTACCATCAATCACCCATGTTCAAAAGTGGACGCATAACATGCACGTATTTCTGATCATCTATCAATCATCAAGTAACCAGCCGCCCATGTTCATGAAACGGACGGACAACAGGCCACGGACCTCTGATAATCCGTCATTATGTCAGCACGTCTCTCCCACGAACCTCTGATCATCCGTCATTATGTCGGAACGTCTCTCCCACGCGTACCACCTGGAGCTCCTCGATGGGTGCTTCCCTCCTGCGCCGGAGGGAGTGTTGGCTGTGAGAGAGAGAGAGAGAGAGAGAGAGAGAGAGAGAGAGAGAGAGAGAGAGAGAGAGAGAGAGAGAGAGAGGGGGTCTCTCTCTGGTTAACCATGACCATCCTCCGTCAGACGGACCACGTCGTGGACCATCCAGGTTCTTAAGAGACATCCATCAATCCCGTGGACCATGATGGGCTAGGCTGAGGACCTCGCCTCGCCTGGTCTCCAGTCTTCCCCAACACACATCACGAACCACTGTCTTGTCAGCCTTAGCCCCTCACACACACACACATCCTCCCTCCCCACTTCCTCCTGACGCTGCAGCCCCTCGTTACCTCCCCAAACTCTGGGGCGGGTGGGTGGGAGGCTGCGTTAGCCAAGGAAGTGGGGGGAGGAGCCGTTTAACCTTCACACCCCGCTCTCCTAAGCTGCCTTTACGCACCGCGTATGGCCCGAGATTCGACCCTTCACGTTTTATGGTGACCATTTCCGGGGGGGGGGGGAACATTTGGCTTTATCGGCGCGGGTGGTATTGAGGGGGGGGGGGGGAGGGGGGGACGAACGACCTCGCTGGGGGGTCGTCCTCCACCAACCCATACGTCGCTGGCGACACCCGAACGAGTGGGTCGTCTTCCTCCCCTTACCAGGGTCGTTGGTGGGCACTGACGGGTCGTTCCTCTCCGTTTCGAAGATGATGACAGGGTCGTATACTCCTCTCCACAGGATGGGAGAACTGGTCGATCAAGAGGACCTGGAGGGACTGGTCGATCACGAGGACCTGGCAGGACTGGTCGATCACGAGGACCTGGTGGGAATGGTCGATCACGAGGACCTGGACGGACTGGTCGATCACGAGTACCTGGCAGGACTGGTCGATCACGAGGACCTGGAGGGACTGGTCGATCACGAGTACCTGGCAGGACTGGTCGATCACGAGGACCTGGTGGGAATGGTCGATCACGAGGACCTGGACGGACTGGTCGATTACGAGGACCTGGAGAGACTGGTCGATCACGAGGACCTGGAGGGACTGGTCGATCACGAGGACCTGGAGGGACTGGTCGATCACGGGGACCTGGAGGGACTGGTCGATCACGAGTACCTGGAGGGACTGGTCGATCACGAGGACCTGGAGGGACTGGTCGATCACGAGGACCTGGAGGGACTGGTCGATCACGAGGACCTGGAGGGACTGGTCGATCACGAGGAGCTGGTGGGAATGGTCGATCACGAGGACCTGGAGGGACTGGTCGATCACGAGGACCTGGAGGGACTGGTCGATCACGAGGACCTGGAGGGACTGGTCGATCACGAGGACCCAGTCAGTTAACCTCGTCGACTGTAACTCTCGGACACTTTGACCAACGCGACTGAGAAACGTTTCCCAGAACGGCGCAAACGTTTCCCCGAACGGTGCAAACGTTTCCCACGAAGAACAAATAAACAGACACGACCGAGGAACGTTTCTCAGAACGTCGCATGTATTTCTCACGAAGACAAAAACATCTGTCTCACTAGGACTCATATGTTCACACAGCGTAAACATCTGTAAGACACGCGTGTGCATTTCCGACTTACAATGGCACTACCGGTTTCACAAGATCAACCCCTTTGAGGACGACCTCAAGGCCACTGGGCCATGACGGTACGACCCTTGGGTATGATGGGCTGACCTTTGACCTGAGAGCATGGAGGGGTCAGGTTAAAAGACTGAGCCATCATACTCAAGGATCGAACCTTCCTGCTCGAGGATTGAACCCTCCTGCTCAAGGATCGAACCCTCCTGCTCGAGGATTGAACCCTCCTGCTCAAGGATCGAACCCTCCTGCTCGATGATCGAACCTTCCTGCTCAAGGATCGAACCCTCCTGCTCGAGGATTGAACCCTCCTGCTCGAAGATCGTACCCTCTAGCTGTAGGATCGAACCCTCCTACTCAAGGGGTTAATGACCAGTTCATACACTCACCAGACACTGTCTCATCATCATCAGCTGTTGTTCGAATCACAAGACTAAGAGACCATCCCTCCCAACCACAAAGACCATCATCTTTAACACTCCACAAAGACTTCGTATCCCACTCAGACCGAACCTTCACTCTATCTACGGGAATAATTACCTGTAAACCATCCTGCCGAAGCTTCGAATTCCCTCGAGATTCGGCGGAATCCATCTTGATGAACCAGTGAAGCTTCGGATGTCAGTACCGTCCGACTCACAGCACATCCATCCACTTGAGAGACCACGACCGAAGCTTCGAACTTCAGTTCCGTCACCGAAGCTTCGAACTTCAGTTCCGTTCGACTCAGCGCATCCATCCGCTCGATAAGCCACGACTGAAGCTTCGAACTTCAGCCCAACACAGGAGGCACAACTCACCTGAAAAGACCAGGAGGATGGATTAAGACACACGCCGGTTAATTAGTGGGTTAATTAGTCAGTTAATTAGCGGTGCCAGAGAAGGAGGAGGGAGGAGGGATCGTCTAACTATTCTCTCCCCCCCCCCCCCCCCCGCCAGGCTAGCACAACTTAAACTATCAATGTGATTTGCGACGTGGACACGGGGGGGTGGAGGGGGGGGTTAATCACACCACCTGTGGCCATGCGTCACAAGACACATGGCGCAAATGTTGTTTAAGATGAATGAGAGAGAGAGAGAGAGAGAGAGAGAGAGAGAGAGAGAGAGAGAGAGAGAGAGAGAGAGAGAGAGAGAGAGAGTAAATCAAGGGAAGTGTATGGGAAATTACAGGTCTGAAATGAAGTATTTCTTTTTCAACAAGGTAAAAACTGGTAGTGTGAAACTCCACTCCAGCATGATATACATATATGCGATGTTTACCAAATGGCGTCCTAGCTACGTCTCTTCGTTGTTATATCAACTGATTGTTATACTTCTCTATTGTGTCTCCCCTGATGTGATTATTACACGAAAGTGCACTTGGGAACTTATCGTGTTTCATTTTCCCCGTGGACTCACAAGAATATCTTGATCACGCGCAAAATTGTGATCCTTTCCAATATATATATATATATATATATATATATATATATATATATATATATATATATATATATATATATATACAAGGTTAAGAGACGGGGCAAGACGAATGCAAAAATCTTCACCAAGCAACATGCAAATAATGATCACATGATCCAGCCTACACATACCACATGAGAATGTTGGAAATGACCAGCAACATATGACGGATTCGAGTCTCCCCCCCCCTCCCCAGGGGTCAACATACCTCATAGACCACTCACATATGACCGTGACACAAGACCTTATAATGGATAGGTTCTCGGACTGAGCCAAAGCATTTGAATCCTACATGCCACCCTCCAAAAACCCAACCTACCTCACCCAACCCACATAATTCGCCGGACTTATGTTACACACACACACACACACCCACACACACACACAAACACACGCACACACGTCCACACAGCGGTCGCGCCACGCGGAGGGCCCACCGCTCACCAAACCCTCCACGTAGTCATCTCCAAAGTCAGATAAATTACCCTGGTTTGCACGAGGTTATTATTTTCTTCCGTTTCAGAGGATTCGAACCCTTTGGCGATCCCACCAACCCCCTTTGGGCGCGGTAACGAGGCGAGTTACCGCGCCCTGGCAATAAGGACATCAAAAGAAAGGATCTCGCTCGCATTTCTCGCGGGGGGGCTTACCGTGTTTTCCAAAAAGCCTTTACATTCATTACTTCCGATATCATTTTGAGGCGTTTTTATGGACCAAACCCAACCCCGGGTTCTGTATGAGGCAAAATGAATACGTACACAACAGGCATTACGTGAGGGGAGGGGGGGGGGGCGGGGTTGGATAGCCTCCGATTGGTGGTGGAGAGGGGATGGAGTGGGTGTGTGTGGGGGGGAGGGAATACTCTCTCTTCTCCTCCCCTCCTCCTCCTCACCACCACCGCCACCACCACCTTCGCTCTCCACCACCACCACCACCAGCAACAAAGCTGGCTAACCCAGTAATTGATTTTAGAATTTGTTGTGATTCACTATGAGGTAGAGAGAGAGAGAGAGGGGGGGGGGGACCATGGTCTGTGTGGGGGAGAGGAAGGTAGGAGGGACTGTGGTCGGTGTGGATGGAAGGGGGGGTGGTGGTGGTGAGGCTGTGGTCTGTGTGGAGGGGAAGGGTGTGGTCTGTGTGTGTGTGAAGGGAAGGGTACAGTGGTCTGTGTGTGTGAAGGGAAGGGTACTGTGGTCTGTGTGTGGAGGGAAGGGTAGTCTGTGGTCTGTGCGGCGAGGAGGTGTACTATGGTCTGTGTGTGTGTGGGAGGAAGGGAGAAAGACCCACCGTGCCACGTCGGTCCACCAGCTGACGCTAAGGAACAAACCCCACTGCACCTCACCCCCAAACCCTCCTGCTGGTGCTGGGGACATCAAACAGACGTCCATCACCCAGACTTACTTTTATTATTGGACACTCGCCTCACAAACACTCTACCTTCGACCATACGAGCGACCAGAGACATCACAGCCATAGGTAGAGTGTGGGTCTGGTCGATGAATAGTAATAATAATGGGAAGGTCAAGTAGGTTGATGGGTATGCACGCTAAGGTCAGTCAAAATAAACCAGCTATATCTATATTTCTATCCTAACCTAATGCTTCACTACAGTATTATTTCGGTTTTTCACTTGGGACACGGGCCTTCTGAACATGGGCTCAAAGGGTTGAAGTCAGATTTCCATGTCAACGACGCTTTGAACGGTACGACCCTTCGAGTACGACGGTACGACCCTTGGGTGCGACGGTGCGGCCCTTGAGTACGAAGGTACGACCCTTGAGTATAACGGTACGACCCTTGAGCACGACGGCACGGCCCTTGAGTACGACGGTACGACCCTTGGGTACGATGGTGCGGCCCTTGAGTACGAAGGTACGACCTTCGAGCACGACCCTTCGGTAAGCCTGGCCTCTTAACCTATCCCTTATGGCTCAAAGTCTAAGGCCATGTCATTACACCTAAGGGTCGTAATGTCGTTCTCCATGGTTCGTACTGTCGTCCCGTCGCCCTCAGGGGTCGTACCGTCGCACCCAATGGTCGTCCCGTCTTGCACAGGGGTTCAACTTCAAATTTCATACAACAGGCACATTAAAAAAGAAAAAAAGCGAAATGGATGTCACTTTCTCAAAAAAAGGACTCAAGTCTTACACTGTAGCGCCAAAAAAAAATTCTACGCGGGCATCGGTGGTATACGAGACAGCAGCGCCACGTAGCGGACGGATAAGGAAGCAAGGAGCCAAGAATCTTCACAATATATATATATATATATATATATATATATATATATATATATCGCTCCAAGTTTCCACCACAGAGCCATTACTAGTGAAAAATAGCTAGGTTTCCTTTCCCGCCATCATAAATCTTGCTCCTGAAGAAGAAGAAGAGGAAAAAAAATGTTTGTCAATCAATTACTTTGGCCGGAGTGCGAAGCTACGAAACGCGCGCACGCACGCACACACACACACACACACACACACACACACACACACACACACGGAGAGAGAGAGAGAGAGAGAGAGAGAGAGAGAGAGAGAGAGAGAGAGAGAGAGAGAGAGAGAGAGAGAGAGAGAGAGAGAGAGAGAGAGAGAGAGGCGGGTGGCCATCAGCCCCCCCTAATCTTTCATGGGGGGAAAAAAAAATAAAAGGAATATCCAAAAGGAATATCACCTAGTGACTTAAAGAAAGATTTACGATATTATTCCCCAAATATCAAGAGATGAGTATGAGCAAAAGTCACTTCATTCGATTAGGTCAGAATCGCATCAAGTTGATCAGTTTCATGTATCATCATCATCATCATCGCTACATCAACACAACGGAAGATATCACATCATTAATCCACCCGTATTATAAGCGATGGTCACAACCAACCCCCCCTTAAGGGCCCCACAACTTAACAACCACCTCCCATTGCTCCTTGAGCTGTTACAACCATCCACTCATAAGGCCTTGGATCGCACATACGTCACAACAATTATCGACTGAAACGTGTTCAAGGCTACAGACCCTCGCTCATCCTATTCTTTTGCAAAGAGAATTCGTTTTGTAACCCGCTGATACAAAGTGAAACTTCTGTAACCAGGTTACAGGAGGCCCTGGGGTTTACTTGAAGCTGATACAAAGTGAAACTTCTGTAACCAGGTTACAGGAGGCCCGGGGTTTACTTGAAGCTGATACAAATTTAAACTTCTGTCACCTGGTTACAGGAGGCCCGGGGTTTACTTGAAGCTGATACAAAGTGAAACTTCTGTAACCTGGTTACAGGAGGCCCGGGGTTTACTTGAAGCTGACACAAAGTGAAACTTCTGTAACCTGGTTACAGGAGGCCCGGGGTTTACTTGGAGCCACTAACTTGAGATTTCTGTACTTCAAACCTGAATTAATGAAGGAACAGAGGGTATACGACCCTTGTGCACAATGGCATGGCCATGACTTGAACGATGAAGGCCAAGGCCATCATACCCTTGGGGTCGTACCGTCGTGCTCAAGGGTCGTACCGTTATGTTACAGGATCGCACCGTCGTGCTCAAGGGTCGTACCGATATGTTACAAGATCGCACCGTCGTGCTCAAGGGTCGTACCGTCGTGCTCAAGGGTCGTACCGTTATGTTACAAGACCGCACCGTCGTGCTCAAAGGGTCGTACCGTTATGTTCAAATGGTCGTGCGAAGGTTCGGGCTCAAGGGCTGTGAAAAAGTCGTGTTCATGAAGTTTAAGACCCTTACCTTGGCCCTTACAGACGAGATGCACAGTAACGCGCTGGTACACACCTCTTACTGAGCAACACTAGGAACCAGGGCACCGCCTACCTACCTTAGGTGTATAGCATTACAATCATATGTACACCTCCCATACGTTACTATACACAAGAGAAAAAAAAATGTACTCAAAGGATATAATAATAATAATAATAATAATAATAATAATAATAATAATAATAAAAATAATAATATTAATAATAATATTATTAATAAGAATGATAATAATAATTATAATAATACTAATAATGCTAATAAAAATAATAATAATAACAATAATAATAATGTGATAATAATAATAATAATAATAATAATAATAATAATAATAATAATAATAATAATAACAATAATACAATAATGATACCAATACATAAAACTTGAGCCCCAAAAAAGAAAAAAAATCAAAAAACACCAACATTGCTCGCTGGACTCCAAACCAGTTTTGCCAGTTTAAATTGCAGCGTCAGTTGGCTGTGCTTGGGAGCTGGGCCATCTCAGGGATAAGCCGTTCCCTCCTTCCCTTCCCCAGGGCCAGAGTTCCTGGTGTAAGCGAATACACTGCCCGCCTCCGGAAAATGTCTACATCAGTCTCTCTCTGGGGGGAGGAGGGTGGTCTATAAAGCACAGCTAATGTACCCACACACACACACACACACACACACACACACCACCCACACATCTCTCAGAACAGTGTGGCGGGCGGGGGGGAAATCGCGCGAGGAGAATTTAGTAGTTTGGGGAGTTGTCGATACAAGAGATTTTGCCTTGAATGACACAGGTAGCCACCACTCTACCTTGATATAAACAAAAATACACAAGACGGTAGAGTAACAGGACTCGGTGGTAACCTATAAACACCAGTGCTTTATCATAAATAATAAATAATAATTACGTACTACTCAGTAACATCAAATAAATATCTAGGTATTATGGACATAATATAGTATTTCTTAAATCATTATCATATATATATATATATATATATATATATATATATATATATATATATATATATATATATATATATAATGCCTCCAACAGAAAGGATTCGAACCCAGCACATCTGCGTGATTGCTGGGAACGCTAAGCACTCAGATATGCTGGCCCTTAAATAAGAAAAGGTTTATTAAGGGCAAGCACAGCAAGGTGGTTAGCGTTCCCGGCAATCACGCAAATGTGCCGGGTTCGAATCCTCGCTGTTGGGGAGGGGGGAAATCATGTGTTTTACGAAAAGTACGCGTTTATATTGTACTATATTTCTGTGTGTGTGTGTGTGTGTGTGTGTGTGTGTGTATATATATATATATATATATATATATATATATATATATATATATATAT
This sequence comes from Panulirus ornatus, assembly GCF_036320965.1. Taxonomy (NCBI): domain Eukaryota; kingdom Metazoa; phylum Arthropoda; class Malacostraca; order Decapoda; family Palinuridae; genus Panulirus; species Panulirus ornatus. The sequence goes on from NC_092287.1 coordinate 6,699,241, forward strand.
ATATATATATATATATATATATATATATCGCCGCTTCGCGTCAATGTCCCAAAACAAAGGCGTGAGCAGATACAACTTTGCATATCCCATCACGTTAATACTAAACCTCCCGTGTTCCACGTTCGACCAAACACACACACACACGAGAGTTTCTTCTTCATGGATCGGGTGTGGGCGTACGATGAGGAGTCTACCACACACACACACACACACACACACACTTGTGCCATTAGACGCCAGGTGTCTGCAAATGTTGACTGGAAATGAGAGAGAGAGAGAGAGAGAGAGAGAGAGAGAGAGAGAGAGAGAGAGAGAGAGAGAGAGAGAGAGAGAGAGAGAGAGAGAGGCGCAGCAACCCCCCCCCCCCCCCCGCCTGTGACGTTTACAAGGTAAACAAAACCCTAGCCTAGGAGAAGGGGGTCTGGGCCTGGGCTGCTCCGCTGTCCGGGTTATGGTAAGCTGAGGAGGTGGGAAACAACTTTCTTGATATTGCTTTACCTCCCCCCACACACACCACCCCACACCATCCCAAGACTCATCTGGCTTACCCTATTATATGCATGAACTTTGCTTCTAGCTCACGGGCTTATGAATATCGGGAAAAAATATTTTTTTTTGGCGCACCGTCGTAAAAGATTGACATGAGTGTGCGGGTTAGCGAGTGTCACTCAGAGCGGCATAAATAAATAAATAAATAAATAAACATATATAATGTATATGATATATTTCTCTTTTCCTTTTATCAAACTTATCGAATTCGTTAAGAGTTGATTTCACTGAAGGAAAACGGGATAAAAGTTCCTCTTTTTTTCTTGAAACGATATTCTAATAATATTTACGAGCTTTTTAAAAAAAAATTAACACAACTGACCAAGTTTTAATATTTCTGTCGGCAAAATAACCAACCGCCAGACCGACGACACACCCACCCACGGCACAAGCCTAGGTCTGGGCGTCCCTTCTGCCCAGCTGTCGCCAGCAGGCGTATCTCGCCTCTGAACACTAGGCCGCCACGACTTGTTGCTAAGGGTGGAGCCCTTCCGAGCCCCTGTCCGCCCGGGCGGTAGAAGGGGATGGGGGAAAACATCGCTGTTATCATCCCGCCTCTCTCCCTCCTCCCAATCCCTTCCCTACGAAAAAAAGAATGGGGGAGAGGAGGGTGCATGGGCCTTTCTTCGCGGCGTGCACACACCCCTCAAAAAAAAGGGGGGGGGGAAGGTTGGTGCACCACCCGCCCCGTCTTAAAATTAGGGCCGCCACGAAGGCCAACATGTGAGAGAGTCTTGGGGGCGTTCACTAAACCCCCGACGGCGACTTGAAACTGAGGTGGTTGGTGGGTGGTCAGTGAGTGAGTGAGTGACTGGCTCCCTCCGTCGCTTCGGCTCCCTCATCTTCAACCACCAGCCAGCTGGAGGGCCTCCTCCTCCTCTGGTAGGCTGGCCTACGTCCCTTCTTCCCTAGCGGGCTTTTAACTCTCTGGCATATAAATGCCTTACCTGAACCAGCTTTTAACATTCTTGCCCCTAGCAATCTTATCAAAATGTCCCAGCCTATATATATAAAAAAATATATACGAAACGGACAGACTCATCTATTCGTGACTACAGAAAACCTAACTGTCCCACGTATTATATTCCATTTGTACAAACCTTACCCAAATAACCCAACACTCAATATTCTTGCCCACGAAGTCCTTACCTCACTGAAGTAACCTTCAATTCTACTGTCTACAAAAAGACATTATTGTTAGGATTAACATTTCTACGAATTTCGATATTTGAAATACTTTTCGTCAACATGGAAATTGAATAAAGCCAATATTACGGTGGAAATACACAAACCAGTAGGCAAAATGGCTATTACTGCGATCACTGTAGGAGAACAAATACATATGTTCCTCGTGTTCTCCTGTGAACATCTCAGAATATATATATATATATATATATATATATATATATATATATATATATATATATATATATATATATGTTTCCTTGCGCTACCTCGCAAACGCGGGAGACAGCGACAAAGTATAATAAAATAAAAAAAAAAATATATATATATATATATATATATATATATATATATATATATATATATATATATATATTCACTGGTTGTAACGATAAGCACAGACAAAAATATTCATAGCCGTTACAGCATAGAACAATGATCGACCAATCTTCGTTTTCCGTGATCTTCCTTTCGATTCTACAACATTCAGCTGACCTTAAACATATCCCAGTAACGCATACTACGATCAAATTCCTTAATAGACAAAAAAAATGTTAAACAGTATAGTAACCTCCACGCACCGCGAAGGATCAAAATCGCGAACATATTCCCCGTATACAATGCCAGGATTCAAACCACTCCAATGCTACAATGCTATTGGCTGGCAAATGTAAACAAACACTGAACCAGATAACATACAAATCAATTTTCTAAATAAAGTGACCGATAACTTAGAATATTTGTGGCATACAACTCTGCTAAAAACACCTATGGATTACGTCTAGGCTACAGATATGGAAATAAATACCGTGGAGTTGCAAAATCGATGATTTAATACCAGCACGGGCTCAGAGACGCCAAGATGGATGGATGACTGAGTCGGTTGGGAAACGACATGGGGGGGAGGGGAGGGGTGGAGGGTAACGGAGGTAGTCAATATATCTTTTTCAAGATATTTAGGCTCGTATTTCCCCGGGAAGTCTCATATTACCAGATAATAAGCTGATGTAATTATCTATATACGTTTTATAATAAATGATATATCCATTAAAAACTAAAAACATTCTGACAACAGCAGAACAGATATATAGAGAGAACAATGAACACTTTTTCGAACGAAGAACATCTCTCACGTTGGTTTACCAGACCTGTGAACATACAGTGGATGTTCAACTCGGCTGAGAGTCGTACGTCATTAATAACGCCATCAAAGAAAGGCAGAGGAGCTTCGCTAACGTTCAAAATGGGTTACTTCTAGCGAGACAAGTTGGTAACGAGAGTTTCAAAGATGTCGTCGGCAGCGTAATAAACATACAAACATAAAACATGTGACTGATGGACCAATCTTTCCCTTTCCCTCACACATACACACGAAACTTCCCTTACCTTTATTTTACACACAAAAACTAATTAAGACATGAATCATTCGGTATGAACAGAGTAAAGCGCTAGTTTCCCCCAGTAATTACTATTCCTTCGCGGGCTGAGCAGATAACATAGAGCTGCAGTAGCCGAGCCATTTCGACGTTTGCTCTTGCGCCTGGCAGGCAGCAGACCACCTCTCCTCCTCCCTCCACCTTCTCTGAGGCGTCCGGCTCCGCATTATGACTGCTGCCAAGCCTGCTGTTGCTGACGCACGAATTAATTACTTTCCACAATCACTCAGGCAACAGAGGGCTTGGCTCCGTGGATACACACACCCACACACACACACACTTGACGGGCGGAAAGTATGGAGTCTTAATTGTGTGTGTGTGTGTGTGTGTGTGTGTGTGTGTGTGTGTGTGTTTACCTGGGTAAATAAATTAAGGTGGTTCGTAAATTCCCCTGATTTTACCGATCTCCATTAAACAACCCCGGAGATTAGTCTGTCAGGCGCACGACGACGCCGCCCCGCTTCAAACTGGGAAACATGAGGGAGCAATACTAGCAAGATTTAAGTTGTACATCAGACGGACGGCAAAATGGGGAAGGCGTGTTCACCGGGCGAGCGGGACGGTACGAGCTCTGTGAGAAACGACGGTACAACCCGTTGATCACGACGGTACGATCCTTTGATCACGACGGTACGAGCCTTTGATCACGACGGTACGATCCTTTGATCACGACGGTACGAGCCTTTGATCACGACGGTACGAGCCTTTGATCACGACGGTACGATCCTTCGACTACGACGGTACGACTTTTGAACACGAGGGTACGATCCTCTGGCCACAACCCTGGGGATAGGGGAGAAAGAATACTTCCCACGTATTCCCTGCGTGTCGTAGAAGGCGACTAAAAGGGGAGGGAGCGAGCGGGGGGCTGGAAATCCTTCCCTCTCGTTTTTACTTTTCCAAAAGAAGGAACAGAGAAGGGGGCCAAGTGAGGATATTCCCTCAAAGGCTCAGTCCTCTGTTCTTAACGCTACCTCGCTAACGCGGAAAATGGCATATAGTATATATATATATATATATATATATATATATATATATATATATATATATATATATATATATATATATATATATAATTCAAGATGGGAACTCAGTCGTATGTCCAGCAACTTCTCTTATTACATATTCAAACCCAATTCCAAGCCGTAAGTTCACGATGGAACTCCCTCACTGGCCAGCGAGTGGCTCCACGACATCCTCTCCCACTCCACTCCCTGTAACGGCGCTGTTCTCCACGGCTTCCCCCACTCCACCACACACACACACACACACACACACACCACCATGCCGGCGGCGCGCGCCCGCGTACGCTCGGGTAACAAAACGCGTAGCACAAATGGAGTCATCGGGCGTCCTTAACCATACGCCCTCGACCCATCGACGCAATACCACGTCCCTGGGCCACACAGCGCTGACGCAATGCACTCGCGAGTGACGCTCGACGTCGTAACTCACATGCAGGATGTGACGCTAGACCTTAAACCCCACTAGAGCGTGACGCACGATCATATAACGTAGACGACCCTGATGAGTGACGCTGAACTATGTGGTATATATATGTGTGTGACGCATGGGCGTAACGCACTAGTTGTGACGCATGGACATGACGCAATGGTTGTGACGCATGGGTATGCCGCACTGGTTGACGCATAGACGTGACGCACGACTGTGACGGCAGCACATGACAGACGTGTGTGACGCATGCCACTAAGGCCTGATCAACAAACCTGTTGCTATATCAGTTCTTCTTAACGCCAGGTGGGCCCCCATGGTCCAACATACACCCAATATGCTGGTTATATCGCGTTATACCATCTAAAGAGCATATCACCAAGTGTTATACCGTCACAAGGGCCTCGCTAGGCTGTGGTATACTGCATATCATACTCTCGTTCACCACAGGAGAGACACAGCATATCAACCATTATACCACACCCAATATATGGTGGTATACTCGTCATATAACGTTATACTCTGGGGGACGATAGCTGAGAAACAACCCCTTAAAACCCAACATATCTTGAGACGAATTTAGCATCACGAATATCTTATATCCATCACATACTTTGGTATGCTGGTTGTGTGTTATACTCCGGCAAGCTGCAGGTATACATCCAAATGCCTCTGCATGCCGGGGTATGCTGGGTTCACGTTATACCACACTAAGGGAGGAGGCTACCAATCATAATATTCCACAGTATGATGCTCATACCACGCAGATATACCAAGGTATACTCAGAGGAAGAGTCCGGTGTATGGGGTTGCACGTCCCAGCGACCGACCTGGAGTCTACGAGTCACAGACTCTGGGGGTTTCAGGTCCCGTAAGAGTCCAGACTCTGGGGGTTGTTTCAGGTCCTATAAGTGTCCGGACTCCGGCGTTGTTGCAGGTCCAATAAGTCCAGACTCTGGGGTCGTTGCAGGTCCCATAAGAGTCCAGACTCTGGGGGGGTTTCAGGTCCCATAAGAGTCCAGACTCTGGGGGTAGTTTCAGGTCCCATAAGAGTTCAGACTCTGGGGGTTTCAGGTCCCGTAAGAGTCCAGACTCTGGGGGTTGTTTCAGGTTCCGTAAGAGTCCAGACTCTGGGGGGGGGGAAAGTTCTCAGGTCGTGTCAGAGTCTGGACTCTGGGGGGATGGGGGGGACCCTCAGGTCCCCCCCATAAATGATTCCAAGTGTCTGGGGGGAGGGGGGGAGACACGAGGGGGTGGGGGGAGAGACCCCACCCCACACCCCCACCCCTCCCCCTTAACACTCACCCCCCCACCACTTACGCCCCCCCCAACCCTCTCCCCCTCCCCCCGCCCACCCCTGATGACTGCATCAAATAATTCATACACTTGTGAACTTAATTAAGAGAGAGAGAGAGAGAGAGAGAGAGAGAGAGAGAGAGAGAGAGAGAGAGAGAGAGAGAGAGAGAAACGTAATTAGTAATTACCACTTCAAGAATCTCTGGCTGAGGTTGCCCCCTTTTTTTTTTGGACCTGATTACAAATGCATTGTTTTATCTGACCGGGTAATCATATGTAATCACTATAACTGTCCTAATTACCGTAACTGGGGGTAGTTAATGGTCGCGATGCTAACGGATCTTGACCCTTACGGCACAACGGTACAGTCCCTGGGACACACGGTACACATCCTTGTAGCGACGGTACAGCCCTTACGCGGGACGGTACGACCCTCGAACATGACGGTACGACCCTCGAGATCAACGACAACGGTACGACCCCCCTGAGAGCACGATGGGACGACCCTTGATCACGACGGTACGACCCTATAACATGACCTTACGACCTCTGAACACACGACGGTACGGCCCTTGTGAACACGACGGTGCGAACCTCAAACACGACGGCACGACATCTGAACACAAGACGGTACGACCCTTGAACACACGACGGCACGACCCTTGAACACACGACGGCACGACCCTTGAACACACGACGGCACGACCCTTGAACACACGACGGCACGACCCTTGAACACACGACGGCACGACCCTTGAACACACGACTCTACGACCCTTGAACACACGACGGCTACGACCCTTGAACACACGACGGCGGCACGACCCTTGAACACACGACGACGGCACGACCCTTGAACACACGACTCTACGACCCTTGAACACGACGACGGCACGACCCTTGAACACAAGACGCTACGACCCTTGAACACACGACGACGGCACGACCCTTGAACACACGACGGCACGACCCTTGAACACACGACGGCACGACCCTTGAACACAAGACGGCACGACCCTTGAACACACGACGACGCACGACCCTTGAACACACGACTCTACGACCCTTGAACACACGACGACAGCTCCAAGAGGGCTTGTCCGACCACAGGAGGGAAGGAGGGAGGGAGGGAGGGAGGGAGGGAGGGAACAACAACGACCCTGGGGGGGGAGGGGGGGTAGTAGTAGTCGTCACGGAACGCCAATAACTGTTGCCACAAGAAAGCCCTGGCGAGCTACCCCAGTTAATAGGGCGCCGTAAGGTCCCCTCCCGGTCGATAGGGAGATGGTAACAGTGGCGGTCTAATATAACGTCCCAAAACCCATCCCAGGTCTTATGGGATCTGTCGCCCGAACATCCCAAGGGCCTTGCGGGACATCCTGCCCGGGTCTTATGGGATCTGTTGCCCATCCCGAGGGTTATGTGGGTCTGTTCTACGTCCCGGGGCTAATGGGATCTGCCTGCCACCCATCCCCCATATGGGATCTGCCTGCCACCCATCCCCCATATGGGATCTGCCTGCCACCCATCCCCTATATGGGATCTGCCACCCATCCCCCATATGGGATCTGCCTGCCACCCATCCCATATGGGATCTGCCACCCATCCCCCATATGGGATCTGCAACCCATCCCCATATGGGATCTGCCACCCATCCCCCATATGGGATCTGCAACCCATCCCCATATGGGATCTGCCGCCCATCCCCCATATGGGATTTGCCACCCATCCCCATATGGGATCTGCTGTCCACCATCACCAGCCTTATATAAGACCCTGCTCCATCACCCAGACTTATGGGATCTATTAACCCCCATTTCCCTCCTATTCTGCTACCCATTTCCCTCCTATTCTGCTACCCATTTCCCTCCCTATTCTGCTACCCATTTCCCTCCCTATTCTGCTACCCATTTCCCTCCCTATTCTGCTACCCATTTCCCTCCCTATTCTGCTACCCATTTCTGTTTGCCTCGACCAGTGTTGGGCTGTCACCTACCAGGGCGGCCAGTGTGGTCGCTTCAGACACTACCCACTCGACCTACCCAATCGTACGTGGGACGAACGAAACTGATCCCCCCCCCCCCCCCCCCGAGGTAAACCAAGCCCCGGACGTAGTTTACAACCAGGAGTTTACGTCTTTTAGTTGACCCACGGTGGTTTACCTGTGGATGTTTACTTCCAGAGTGTTTTACCTCCAATGGTATACCACGAAACGGTTCTACCTCCGGTGGCCTATTCCTAGTGGTTTACCTCCGGTGGTTTACACACTCGTCCTCCGCTGGTTTACACACTCGTCCTCCGCTGGTTTACACACTCGTCCTTCGCTGGTTTACACACTCGCCTCCGGTGGTTTACACACTCGTCCTCCGGTGGTTTACACACTCGTCCTTCAGCATTTGGAAGTTGTATATAGACATGGTCTGCTAGAAACCTCCAACGCTGGAATACACTATTTCCTGGGCTCATCTATCCATCTCTCTCTCTCTCTCTCTCTCTCTCTCTCTCTCTCTCTCTCTCTCTCTCTCTCTCTCTCTCTCTATCTATCTATCTATCTATCTATCGTCCCCGGGCATCGCATCCCCTTGCCCCTAAGGACACCAGATGATCGCTTATCTCCACTCTGAACCACCAGTGGTCAGCTGAACCTCGGCCCAGATAAGCGACCATCGTCACAAACTGATAAAAGGCCGGTCTTCATATCCTAATCTATCGATAACTTCAACCATTTCGACATGGGGGAGCACTATATTCATCCCATACATAAGCTGGACTATATGTATATAAATATATATTCCGATGAGTCCACGGGGGAAAATGAAACACGACAAGTTCCCGAGTGCACTTTCGTGTCATAATCACAACATCATCAGGGGAGACACAAGAGAGAGAAACACATAACATTCAACTGATATACAACGAAGAGACGTAGCTAAGACGCCACTGGGTAAACAAGCGACCACTCGAATGTGCAGGTCGGGTGCGTTCGCGTCTGGCAACAAGCGTATCATGAACTTATTACGTGGACAACATGAGAACAAAATACAACAGAGGAGGGAAAAGAAGAATGTCTGAGCCTCCGGGGGCGCAGGAGAAAGAAGAAAAAAACCCCCCCACTTGCTCGGGTTCTGAACTCACGAGAGAGAGCTACCTCATCCTGTATTCCACGCAGGAAAACTTTACATAAGCAATACAGCCAACGGCCAATGGATGACCGATATATCGTCCCCCTGCCCCGTGGCAACGCTGTGTGCTGTCTTCATGCTGTGCACGGGAGGAGGAGGAGGAGGAGGAGGGAAGAGTCGGAAGAGAAAGCAGTAAGAGTGAGGCATAAACGAAAATGTTGTGGATAGATAGATAAACTAGAGAGAGAGAGAGAGAGAGAGAGAGAGAGAGAGAGAGAGAGAGAGAGAGAGAGAGAGAGAGAGAGAGAGAGAGAGAGAGAGAGAGAGAGAGAGAGAGAGGCTTGTCCTGGGCAGATGCAGCTCATGGTGAGGCAAATGGATGAGGTATGAGGAGAGGGTGAGTGAGAGTGAGGGAGAGACGGTGGTGGGAGGATGAGTGAGAGAGGGAGAGACAGGGGGTGGGAGGGTGAGTGAGAGTGAGGGAGAGACGGGGGGTGGGAGGGTGAGTGAGAGTGAGGGGATAGACGAAGGGGAGTGAGAGTGTGGGGATAGATGAAGGGGAGGGAGAGTGAGAGTGAGGGGATAGACGAAGGGGAGGGAGAGTGAGAGTGAGGGAGAGTGAGAGTGAGGGAGAGGCGGGGTTCCGGACCCCAGAGATCCTGAGCAAGGTCACCCACTCCAGTTACGCACCTGTGGTCACCTACACGTGGCCGTCACCAGAGACTTCGTGAAGCATGTAACGAGCGTTACATCAATATGGACGGCTCCAGCGGCTCTGTGACGCATGTAACGAGTGTTACAGCATCAATACAGACAGCGCCAGAGGCTCTGTGACGCTTGTAACGAGCGTTACATCAATACAGATGGCCCCAGAGGCTCTGTGACGCTTGTAACGAGCGTTACGTTTATACAGATGGCACCAGAATCTCTGTGACGCTTGTAACAGGGTGCCACACTAACATGGACAACACCACAGGCTCTGTAACACTGGTAACAAGATGTTACAGCAATATGGACGACCCCACAGGCTCTGTAACACTAGTAACAAGATGTTACAGGAATGTGGACAATACCACAGGCTCTGTAACACAAGATGTTACAGCAATATGGACAACACCACAGGCTCTGTAACTCAAGATGTTACAGCAATGTAGACAACACCACAGGCTCTGTAACACTGGTAACAAGATGTTACAGCAATATGGACAAACCACAGGCTCTGTGACACAAGATGTTACAGCAATATGGACAACATCACAGGCTCTGTGACACAAGATGTTACAGCAATATGGACAACATCACAGGCTCTGTAACACTAAGATGTTACAGCAATATGGACGTTACCAGAGACTTGTGATCATATGAGTTAGGAGGAGGGAGTTCCTGGACTATCTTTGTACAAGTTAATGGAGTCTTTTTCTCTTATCATTCATATGAGGCTAATGTCTGGAAATGCCTTATGGAACTTAACAACTGGGTCTCGCAGAGCGCTAGCGGCTGTGGCTACCGGCGCGTTCGTCTGTAAAACGTCTTTAATGGAAACACGTCCCGTAAAGCATCGTAAATGTATCATAGCGGTGGAAGAAAATGGGTTTTACGAAATCCTGGATTCCTTCTCAATAAGCTCACAATGGCTTGGGTACTTGTGGTGGCCAGGGAGGAGGAGGAGGTCCTTTTCCATAGCGTCTTGTGGTGGCCAGGAAGGATGAAGGTCCTTTTCCATAGCGTTTTGTGGTGGCCAGGAAGGATGAAGGTCCTTTTCCATAGCGTCTTGTGGTGGCTAGGGAGGAGGGGAGGTCCTTTTCCATAGCGTCTTGTGGTGGCCAGGAAGGAGGGGAGGTCCTTTTCCATAGCGTCTTGTGGTGGCCAGGAAGGAGGGGAGGTCCTTTTCCATAACATCTTGTGGTGGCCAGAGAAAGGGTCCCTTTCCATAACGTCTTGTGGAGCCCAGGAAGGGGAGGAGGTCTTTTTCCATAACATCTTGTGGTGGCCAGAGAAAGGGTCACTTTTGCCACACCACAGAACCACACTCTTGCGAGTTCGTGTACACCACCTCCTGCAGGAGAGGACCGTGGCCAGCCTGGACCGACGACGGTCGTCTGGTCCTCATCATTACACTGGCACCTTCACCGGCCAGGAGTCCTGGAAGACCAGGACTCCTGGAAGACCAGGGGTCCTGGAAGACTAGGAGTCCTGGAAGACCAGGAGGCGTGGAAGACCAGGAGTCCTGGAAGACCAGGAGTCCTGGAAGACCAGGAGTCCTGGAAGACCAGGAGTCCTGGAAGACCAGGAGTCCTGGAAGACCAGGGGTCCTGGAAGACCAGGAGGCCTGGAAGACCAGGAGTCCTGGAAGACCAGGAGTCCTGGAAGACCAGGAGTCCTGGAAGACTAGGGGTCCTGGAAGATGATGATGATGATGGCGACGTCTGGAAACCCACCTGGTGCTCGACCTTCACTTGTTTCGGTGACCCGACATCACGGGAACGTAATGCCCCGACTTCACGGGGACGTAATGCCCCGACTTCACGGGGACGTAATGCCCCGACTTCACGGGGACGTAATGCCCCGACTTCACAGGGACGTAATGCCCCGACTTCACGGGGACGTCATGCACTGACTTCATGGGGAAGTAACGGTCTGCCTTCACGAAAAAACTCCTTCCCCCCCCCCCCCCTGACTTCACAGCGAACTCACCCCTCCTTCCCCTCTGACTTCATGTCGAACTCCCCTCCCACCCCTCTGACTTCATGTAGATGTCTCCTCTGACTTCACACTGGGACCACTTCACCAGACGTGATAGGAAGTAGGTGGGTCACGGGGGAGGGAAAGAAGAGTGGTCAGTCAGTCACTCACTCACTCACTCCCTCACTCAGTCAGTCAGTCAGTCAGTCAGTCACTCAGTCAGTCAGCCAGTCACCTCCATGACCCAGGTTCGTGACTGGTAGCCCCCCCCTTGGGGGGATGGGGGGGGGGGAGGGGAGACAGCGACACTGACGCACCAGCTGAACTGCCGGGGGGAGGGGGGGAGGAGGGGGGGGGGGAGACATCGACAGTGACGCACCAGCTGAACTACTGCTACCAGCTGAGCTGCTGCTACCAGCTGAACTACTGCTACCAGCTGAGCTGCTGCTACCAGCTGAGCTGCTGCTACCAGCTGAACTACTGCTACCAGCTGAGCTGCTCATGTTTACTCCACAGTACACCGGGCTCACACTGCGGAAACACCCACTGGCAAAACTCTGGTTAAGCGAGGTTAAAAAAAAAAAGAAGTGTTATATGGCGATCTCTGGAGATAATACTGATAGCTGGTGGGGGAGAGATAATGCGTATACACGAGATAAATGATGAGAGGTGGCGAGAGACAATGCGTATACGCGAGATAAATGATGAGAGGTGGCGAGAGATAATGCGTATACGCGAGATGAATGATGAGAGGTGGCGAGAGACAATGCGTATACGCGAGATAAATGATGAGAGGCGGCGAGACAATGCGTATACGCGAGATAAATGATGAGAGGTGGCGAGAGAAAATGCGTATACGCGAGATAAATGATGAGACACACACGATAAGGAGAGTTAGCTAATAATAAACCCGTGGGAACCTGGGAGACGGATGATAAGTGGATGAATGAAGCTGGAAGACGGATGATAAGTGGATGAATGAAGCTGGAAGACGGATGATAAGTGGATGAATGAAGCTGGGAGACGGATGATAAGTGGATGAATGAAGCTGGAAGACGGATGATAAGTGGATGAATGAAGCTGGGAGACGGATGATAAGTGGATGAATGAAGCTGGAAGACGGATGATAAGTGGATGAATGAAGCTGGGAGACGGATGATAAGTGGATGAATGAAGCTGGAAGACGGATGATAAGTGGATGAATGAAGCTAGAAGACGGATGATAAGTGGATGAATGAAGCTGGAAGACGGATGATAAGTGGATGAACGAAGCTGGAAGACGGATGATAAGTGGATGAATGAAGCTAGAAGACGGATGATAAGTGGATGAACGAAGCTGGAAGACGGATGATAAGTGGATGAATGAAGCTAGAAGACGGATGATAAGTGGATGAACGAAGCTGGAAGACGGATGATAAGTGGATGAATGAAGCTGGAAGACGGATGATAAGTGGATGAACGAAGCTGGAAGACGGATGATAAGTGGATGACGGCCATGGTGTTCATCATCCAACAGGTGGGGGGGGTGTCAGGGCGGGGGGGGGGGCGCCTCCAGCGAACCTCGCAAAGGAAGGTGTTCGAAGGGCGAGGTGTTCCTCTGGGCCCTGTGGAGCTGGTGCTGCTGGGGTGAAGGACGCAACCTGGGGGAGATGAATGGGGGTGATGCTGGGGGGGAGGGGGAGTTACATGAGGGAGGGAGGGAGGGATATGAATGGTGGTGATGCTGGGGGGGAGGGGGAGTTACATGAGGGAGGGAGGGAGGGATATGAATGGTGGTGATGCTGGGGAGGTGGGGAGTTACATGAGGGAGGGAGGGAGGGAGGGGGAGATGAATGGTGGTGATGCTGGGGGGGGGAGGGGGAGTTAAATGAGGGAAGGAGAGAGGGAGATGAATGGTGGTGATGTATGGGGAGGGGGGGGTAAATGAGGGAAGGAAGGGGAGATGAATGGTGGTGATGTATGGGGGAATTAAGGGAAGGTGGTGGAGATGAATGGTGGTGATGTATGGGGAGGGGGGGGGGGGTAAAAGGGAAGGAAGGGGAGATGAATCGTAATAGTGTACGGGGAGTGAGGGGCTGCCAAGGAGTGATATGGAGGGAGAAAGAATAGATAGATAGATAGATAGATAGATAGATAGAGAGAGAGAGAGAGATAGAGAGAGAGAGAGAGAGAGAGAGAGAGAGAGAGAGAGAGAGAGAGAGAGAGAGAGAGAGAGAGAGAGAGAGAGAGAGAGAGACCCCCTAATGTGAGATGGTGAGGGACACCAGGGAGGGAGGGTGTGGGTGTGGGGTGCTGTGTGGGGATGAACGTACCACAGCGATGGATGAGGAGCCACGGGAGACGGGACGAGGATTAATGGACCGCCACTGTGGTAGACGACGGGTGGTGTGGTGGAGGACGAGGTGGGGGAGGGAGGTGTGGGTGTGGTGGAGGACGGTGGGGGAGGTGTGGGCGTGTGGCGGATGGTGGGGGGTGTGGGTGTGGCGGAAGGTGGGGGGGTGTGGGTGTGGTGTGGTCGGTGGGGGAGGGGTGGGTGTTGTGTGGTGGACGGACGGAAGGTGGAGGGGGAAGGAGTGAAACGTGGAGAGATGTAGGAGGGTGGAGGGAGGGACGGGTTAAAAGATGGATGGTGGGGGAAAGGGTGGAGAAGGATAGCAAGATGGAGAAGGAAGGAAAGAAGGAAGAAGGGAAGGAAGGAAGGAAGGAAGGAGGGAGGGAAGAAAGGAAGGAAGGAGGGAAGGAAGGAAGGAAGAAAGAAAGAGGAGTGAAAGAAGATGGAGTAGTGGAGATGGGAGGGAGTGAGTGAAGTACGCCACACTCACCAATCAATATATGTAGACATACACGGTCACTCCTCACTGGTCCTGTACAAGATACATGTGATCACTACCCACCCACCAGGGAAGGGCAGGGTGGAGGGAGGGTGGCATCTTCCCTCCAGAGTGGGGCGGTCACGCACCCCAGGGGAGGGGTAGAAGGATGGGGGAGGGGGAAGAGGAGAATCTCTCCCCTCCCTTAACTCCCCAGGAGACCTTGGGGGACGACTGGCTGGGGGTGTGTGTGTATCATTAATTCCACGCTCCCCAGTTTGTGAGTATTGTTTATGTATAGGGGGGGAAGCGAGGAGAGGCGTTTGAGAAAATTGCCCTTTTTGTTAAAACTTTGTTAAGTCCGACATGCTGTAGCGACACACACACACACACACATACACACAAGGCTAAAATGAGAGAGATGAGGTTCAGTGAAAACGTCAAAAAAAGCGAAATAGAATTAGGTATGTAGTGTGGGTGAGTGAAAGGTAGATAACATTGCAGCCAGCCAGCATCTGGAAGGGTTAATAAAGAAAGGGACGATGAGGAAGAGGAAGAGGAGGAGGAGGAGGAGGAAGAAGAAGAAGAGGAAGAGGAAGAACACAGGAACTTTGAAAAAAAAATAGATTGTCTACAAGCCAGGAATATATTTCAAAACTTGACCACAAACTAACCAGACGTGAACTCTCACTCAAGGAGCATATTAGCCTCAGAGATGCGGAGGGGGAAACAGTTGTAGAGGATGTTGTGAGGGTCATACGAGGTGCTGGATGACACTGTGGAGAGCTACTTCCACAGTGGATGACACTGTGTGGCCTTACTTTCACAGTGGATGACACTGTATGGCCATACTTTCAGTGGATGACACTGTGAGGCCTCACTTTCACAGTGGATGACACTGTGTGGCCTTACTTTCACAGTGGATGACACTGTATGGCCATACTTTCAGTGGATGACACTGTGAGGCCTCACTTTCACAGTGGATGACACTGTGTGGCCTTACTTTCACAGTGGATGACACTGTGTGGCCTTACTTTCACAGTGGATGACACTGTGTGGCCTTACTTTCACAGTGGATGACACTGTGTGGCCTCACCACCGGTTAGACGGGACTGAGAGGTGGTCTTAGAAAGCAATATATTACCCCAAACGTGAAATACAAAACCCGTCTAAATGGGGCGTCGACCTATACAAGGGTCACTGTCTCGATCCACGCCTCTCAAAATTGTGCCGACGAAGTGTGAGGTTACCCTCTCGACCACCAGCCACCGACACCATCTTCCAAATGGTGTGTAGATTGAGGAAGGTAGAGTGCCAAGGGGGGATTGGAAGAGGGGCAAATGCGTGCCCATTTTTAAAGAAAGGAGACAGAGAGAAGCTGGGCTGAATGAACTACAGACTTAAGTCTCCCTCACTATAAAATGGACTTTGTGAAATATTGGCGGAAATGATAATCAGGGAGGAAAATGGGTAGCTATTTGCAATGGAGCCCAACAACTTAAACATTAGGTCAACACTCGGTCAGGGGAGAGAAAATCATGCCTATCAAACTTTCTACATTTCTAAGAGAGAGTGAGCTCCGTCACAGAATAAAGAAAACGTAAGGTCGAACAGCGTGTGTCTGAGACTGCTACAAAGCATCAGATACCGTACCACACAGAAGGATGGGGAAAGACAGAAGAGTAATGGGTGATTTGTTCACAATCTACCCAGTCTGAACGTCGAGAGAAAACAAACCCTCAAAAGATACAAAGATAGAAGAACCAGACACCGTAACATGAAGCAAAGCAAGGAACTTGACAAGAAGAAGAAAGAGACGTAAAAAAAAAAAAGTACTTTTTAGACAATTAGTTAAATAAACAAGAGAGAGAGAGAGAGAGAGAGAGAGAGAGAGAGAGAGAGAGAGAGAGAGAGAGAGAGAGAGAGAGAGAGAGGAAACTAGTTGACAGAATATAAAAGTTGATGATGAAGTATGATGGAAAATGTCCACAAGTGTAGAAATCCTTCCCCCATAACAGAAAGAAATAGGTCTATAGGGAATCACACACACACACACACACACACACACACACACACACACACACACACACACACACACACACACCCGAGGTAACACGTAACCACCAGGTCAAAACTTGCAACAAAAGTAACGTCTCTAACGAGACGAATGAAGGCAGGGGGCAGGAGCAGTGTATGTTGGAGTGGTGGAGGGAAGGTGGGTGTTAGGGGGAGAGAGAGAGAGAGAGAGAGGGAGAGATACCCAGTGTTGGAGATGGATGTTGCTTTTAATTTCATTTCCATGTTACTCCTGGCGGCGTCAGCCAACAGACAAGAAACAGTATTTCATTCAAACGACCTCATTTGATACTACCCTCCCCCCCTCCCCCACACCCACACCCCCACCCTAAAGGGTTACCTCCCTCACCCCCCCGCTGGGTGGAGGGGTATCCTCCCCCGCCCCCCCCCCCCTCCATGGTGGTGGCCAGGGGTCACGGACCTCTACCGTGGGTCTCATGGCTCAGGTCAGAGCTTGACCTCCAACAAGGTCAAGGTCGATGGTTCTCCTCTCTCTCTCTAACGAGCCGACCAAAACAAGGTGAACGAGGTGAAACAGACCCGACTGAGTGAATATGAACCGACTGAGTGAAACAGAACCGACTGAGTGAATATGAACCGACTGAGTGAAACAGAACCGATTGAGTGAAACAGAACCGACTGAGTAAAACAGAACCGAATGAGTGAAACAGAACCGACTGAGTGAAAATGAACCGACTGAGTGACTATGAACTGAATGGGTACCCACCACAAGGCTCCACTCTGGGGCCCTCACTCTTCCTCTCCAACTGTACACCAGACTAACTCACTCGGCTACACCCCCCCGGTCCGCACCAAGCCCTCAGGACACGTGGGAGGAGAGACCTGGCAGGGAAGGTCTCGTCACGTGTGTGTGTGTGTGTGTGTGTGTGTGTGTGTGTGTTGTCGTCTCCCCCCCCCCCCCCCCCTACGCCTTTCAAGGGCCAGCCTTTGTTTGGCATGTCTTTGTTCCCGGCACCTGCTAATATGAGCATTATATGCCAAGCATTATTATGCTCCGCCTCACGTGTGTCACTGTGTGTGTTACGTCTGTGACAGTGTTACATGTTGTATCACTGTGTGTGTGTGTTACGTTTGTGACGGTGTTACATGTTGTATCACTGTGTGCTACATACAAACCACTGTGTTACATATGTATTATTGTGTGTTACGTTTGTGACTGTGTTACATGTAGTATCAGTGTGTGTTACGTTTGAGGCGGGGTTACATGTTGTATCGCTGTGTGTTACATATGTATCACTGTTGTGTTACATATATACCACTATGTTATATATGTATCACTCTGTTACATACATACCACTGTGTGTTACATATGTATCACTGTGTTACAAATGTATCAGTGTGTGTTACATATATATCACTGTGCGTTACATGTATCACTGCTGTGTTACATATGTACCACTGTGTGTCACATGTACCACTGTGTGCTACATGTGCCACTGTGTGTTACATATGTACCATTGTGTTACATATATACCACTGTGCTATACATGTCACTATATGGTATAATCTCTCATCTCTAACACGTCGTATCATTCCCCAATCTCTCACTATAAGTCATCTCCTTAACACTGAAGACGATCATCTCTCTGTACATAAATCTCCCATGCTATCTCCATGTCTGTCTATATATATTCTTGCTATCTCCAGGTCTGTCTATATATATTCTTGCTATCTCCAGGTCTGTCTATATATATTCTTGCTATCTCCAGATCTGTCTATATATATATTCTTGCTATCTCCAGGTCTGTCTATATATATTCCTACTATCTCCAGGTCTGTCTATATATATTCTTGCTATCTCCAGGTCTGTCTATATATATTCTTGCTATCTCCAGGTCTGTCTATATATATTCTTGCTATCTCCAGGTCTGTCTATATATATTCTTGCTATCAGACCTATCAGTGAGTTCTATGCTACTCCGTCTGTCTTGTATCTATAATGCCTATCCATATGTCATTTTATCTTGCTATCTCAGTCTTCTTATAATTCGATTCAGGTCTGTCTATTTTTCTTGCTACCCGGGTCTATTATTTCTTGCTACTCCAGTCTTCTATTATCTTGCTACTCCGGTTGTCTAATATATTTTCTATCAACCACAGTGAGTTCTATGTACCTCTGTCTTGTGATCTATAAGCCACCATATCAATAACCCATTTACCATATACATCAATAATAAAGAATTTATCATTATCTGTACTGCTCATTATTCCTTTATCTACTACTAACTGAAGGGTTAAAGTAATACATCTTCAACAGAAAGGCCTTTCTTTTTTCCCTAGATATAATTTCTCTACAAAAGTCCTCTTGTTAAGGAAGGCGTATACAAAGGCGTAGAGTTAACCCTTTTACGCAATGTGGCGTATCAATTCTTAAGTACGACTGGATGACCTCGGAGTATACAATGGCGTGACCTTTTAAAAGACCCCTTGTCCTTCAAGGCTTAGGTCAAAAGAAAAAAGGGGGGCCAAGGGCATCCATGCCTCTAAGGGCCGTAACCTACGTCATGACTACGTCAATTTCGGCCCAGTGCCACAGTGAACGAACGAACGAACGAACGAACGTACGAACGACGAGGAGGGGGGGGGGGGGAAGGAAGGTGAGGTTTGAAGAGAAAAGAGTAAAAAGGGTCGACACATTCTGGGAAAAATGGCAGATTGAGACAGAGAGAGAGAGAGAGAGAGAGAGAGAGAGAGAGAGAGAGAGAGAGAGAGAGAGAGAGAAGGCCATTTGAAGAATAGAATTACTGCTTTTCAGAAACCCCTTCGTGACTTGTCCCTAGCAAATCATAATGCTATGCTTATATATGAACACGACCGGGCGATTAATCATGACCGATCAATCAAATTAATCATTTCTTTCATTCTTTCTCTCTCTTTCTCCTTTTCTTTTCATTCACTCAGTACACTTGAGGGTTCAAGGGGGGGGGGGGGGCCAAACCCCCCTCCCCCAACAATGGCGAGCAATGCATTCATTCCTGAAGGTGTGTGTGTGTGTGTGTGTGAGAGAGAGAGAGAGAGAGAGAGAGAGAGAGAGAGAGAGAGAGAGAGAGAGAGAGAGAGAGAGAGAGAGAGAGAGTCCATAATCACCAGTCACTGTTCACTGGTGGTGGGTACGTAATGGGGCGACATTGTACCGTACGAGTTTGACGAAGGAAGAGAAAAGGAACGGTAATTTTGGATGTCATGAAGGAAATAATAATATAATGGTCGTGCTGAAAAGGGGTCGTGCAGTCGTGTTCGACGTGTAGTTAACTGTGTCGTAGTCCACACGTTATTATGATTATGGTCGTGCCTGAGGTGTGAACTTTTAGGGGTCGTACCGTCGTGGTCGTGGGTCGTGCCGTCGTGGTCAAGGGTCGTACCACTGTGCGCAAGGGTCCGTACCGTCGTAGTCGTGGTCGTACCGTCGTGGTGGTGAAGGGTCGTACCACTGTCCTCAAGGGTCGTACCGTCGTGCTCAAGGGTCGTACCGTCGTGCTCAAGGGTCGTAACGTCGTGCTCAAGGTCCGTACCGTCGTGGTCAAGGATCGTACCGTCGTGCTTAAGGGTCGCACCGTCGTGCTCAAGGATCGTACCGTCGTGCTCAAGGGTCGTACCGTCGTGCTCAAGGATCGTACCGTCGTGCTCAAGGGTCGTACCACTGTGTTCAGGGGTCCATACCGTCGTGGTGGTGAAGGGTCGTACCACTGTGCTCAAGGGTCGTACCGTCGTAGTCAAGGGTCGTACCGTCGTGCTCAATGGTCGTACCACTGTGTCCAGGGGTCCATACCGTCGTGGTCAAGGGTCGTACCGACGTGGTCAAGGGTCGCACCGTCGTGCTCAAGGGTCGTACCGTCGTGCACAAGGGTCGTACCGTCGTGCTCAAGGGTCGTACCGTCGTGCACAAGGGTCGTACCGTCGTGCTCAAGGGTCGTACCGTCGTGCACAAGGGTCGTACCGTCGTGCTCAAGGGTCGTACCAGACTCCAGTACCGCTGCGTCTTGGAGGAGGAGGAGGAGGAGGGAGGCGGGGGGGCAAGAAGCGTCTATCCCCAGGGCCTTGTGTGAGCGTCTATTCCTACCTTCACCAAACTTGGAAAGCCGACCGTAAGAGCCTGTTGTGTCTTGGTACTTTATTCCCCCCCAGAGATCCTTCACATTACCTCCAGAGGTCAGTTTGGGTACGGAGTAAAAGTGCATTATCTCCCTTACGAGCCTGGGAGTCATACCACTGTCTTCCGCCGGTGGTGTCATCACGCCAACGGGGAACGTCGAAGTTCCGCTGCCGGACACATACAACTGTCGACTCTAAGAGCGGGAGGCCGACAGCATCTCGGCCTCCCGTCTGGGGAACAAGGAGGGAGAATGTCCTAAGACACTACGAGTCCCAGGGAGGGGACCAGGGAGGGGACAAGGGGGAAGGGTGTGTTCTGAGTGAGGGGACAATTT
>NC_092287.1:6722796-6737796 GCF_036320965.1 Panulirus ornatus
CACCGACCAAAACCAAACCAGAAACCTGTCCAGAGCCCAGGGTCTGAACCAGAGAGAGAGAGAGAGAGAGAGAGAGAGAGAGAGCCGCGGCTTCTATATCTCACGACCTGTTTCGTCTGTATCATTACAAACCCGTCGTCCAGATTATATAAACCATCTCTCACAAATACCCACGCCAGTTTTAGCCTCGTCTCCATTAGTGGATGCTCCCCCCATCCATTCCACTTCCCACCGAACGCATCAGGAGGAGGCTGGCTGGTTGGCTGGCTGGCGTCGTACCCTGCATGTTATCCGGGTGCAAATCATGATATATTCCCGGGGCCCGACCACCGACCACCGACCACCGACCACCACACGGACCGGAGGCCTGGTGGCTCTGATGATGCCCCCCCCCCCCTCCCCAAGCAGCTACGTGGTGTTGTTAAATACGCGTTCTGTGTCACCTCAGCTGCTGTGGAACACCCCACCCGTGTCTTCTGTAGCCCACCGGCAGCAAGGAACAGAGAGAAAGAGAGAAAGAGAGAGAGAGAGAGAGAGAGAGAGAGAGAGAGAGAGAGAGAGAGAGAGAGAGAGAGAGAGAGAGAGAGAGAGAGAGAGAGACCCTTACCCCCGACCCCCCCAACTCCCCGTTTTCCGTTGGGAGTCGCGCCGTGTTGCTCTGCATAACGAACGTAGCGACATTTCCTTCCCCAATACATTATATTCTGCAAGACCTGGAAAATAATAACAAAAAAAAGGACCTGGCCATGTGATTCCAGCTGCTGTTCCAAGATCCTAATCAACTGACTGGAAGGAAGGAAGAAAAATTATATCATCTGGACCGAAATTTATATATATATATATATATATATATATATATATATATATATATATATATATATATATATATTTTCGCCATTTCCCGCGTTAGCGAGGGAGCGTGAAGAACAGAGGACGGAGCCTTAGAGGGGAACAATCCTCACTTGGCCCCCTTCTCTGTTCCTTCTTTTGGAAAAGTAAAACAGGAGGGGAGGATTTCCAGCCCCCCCGCTCCCTCCTCCCTCCACTTTTTAGTCGCCTTCTACGACACGCAGGGAATACGTGGGAAGTATTCTTTCTCCCCTATCCCCAGGGATAATATATATATATATATATATATATATATATATATATATATATATATATATATATATATATATATATATATACCTGTTAATGTACCCCGTTACTGTGTTTTGAGAGAGTTATTCAAACAGTCAATTTCTGAAATGGAATATAACTGGATGGGCAACTAGTATAATATACACGTCTTAGCCACCTGGTGTGTGTGTGTGTGTGTGTGTGTGTGTGTGTGTGTGTGTGTGTGTGTGTGTGTGTGTGTGTGTGTGTGGTATGCGAATCCTACCACCCGTGGCCACCACGTGGGCAATTAGCTGATTGGATGAGTATATCCCTTGACATCCGTACCGGCTGATCAGCTGTCCGGCCCTGTGTGGCAACACAACACAGGGAGGGGAGGGAGGGAGGGAGGGAGGGAGGGAGGGAAGGAAGGAGGGAGGGAGGGCAACACGGTGTTCCTATGGCGATGTGTCTGTGCATTTGGCATGGTCTGTGAGCAATTAACACCTGCCTCATTAACATCGCCACGCTTCAGGGCAAACACACCGTGGGCTGGGTCATGCAAACTGGGTCGTGCAATGGCATTACTACACTATCATCACTGATGAATGTCACATATTCTCAACAACATGAACTAAAAGAAAAAAAAACACGTATATTTTTACGTCTTAAACATGGCCACGACCTACCTCAATCCACCCCACCCCACAAAGGGACACAGCGGGTTCAAATGATACTGTTTATAACACATTCAGCTACAGTTTTCCATCCATCCGGCGTCGAAGTACACTCGATCGCCTGCAGGAGGCCTGGATCAAGGGCCTAGGCTTCGCCTACAGCAGGTGGCTCCTGCCACGCCGGAAGAACGCAACTAAAAATGTCGGCTGAAAGGGATGTGGCAGAAGATAACACTAGGTGAGAGTTCAGGTTATAGTATATCATACCATACTGTTGAGAGAGAGAGAGAGAGAGAGAGAGAGAGAGAGAGAGAGAGAGAGAGAGAGAGAGAGAGAGAGAGAGAGAGAGAGAGAGAAATCCACCGCTCACTCATCCTCTAATTCTACAACAGCATTTAAAGACCAGTCGATCATATATATATATATATATATATATATATATATATATATATATATATATATATATATATATACATACACGACACTACAGGCTCCTTCCCTCCCTCCCTCCACAACACACCTATGTAATATATACGAGGCTCATCATCCCTTAACCCTCCCTCCCTCCCTCTTAACCCCTTCCCTCTTCCCTAGGGCATCATAACACACCCACCCATTTCCCCCACACCTCACCATCATAACTTATCAGTTCAACAACCCCGTCACTAAATCACCTCCCCTTTCCCCTGTGATTGTCAACACGTACCATGGCATACCACAGGGTAGGGCGTTGGGTCCAATCTCCCTTTTTTTCTTTTTATAACACTCATGGACGCCGTCCTCGTTAACTCCCCCATCCCCTAGAGGATCTAGTGTACTGGGTAAACATAGGACGTCCTCTCCCCGCCCAGGGGGAGCAGGACGCCTCCTTCACATGGAAAAAAACAGACCTCGAGGTCCTTCAGCGTCACTGAAGACACGGGGAACAAGGCAATTATCCATTCAAGGGTAATTAACTAACTGTCATTATCGCTGATTATCTCGGCTTCAAGACTGACAGTAACCATTTCATGCATCAAGACACGAGGTGCCCCCCCCTTGAGGGCGCACGTGAACAAGGGGAACGACGTGAGTGAAACTGACCACAGAAACGTTCCGTACATGCACGAGGAGGCACGTTCCGTACGTGCACGAGGAGGCACGTTCCGTACGTGCACGGAGGCACGTTCCGATCATGCACGAGGAGGCACGTTCCGTACGTGCACGAGGAGGCACGTTCCGTTCATGCACGAGGAGGCACGTTCCGTTCATGCACGAGGAGGCACGTTCCGTACATGCACGAGGAGGCACGTTCCGTACGTGCACTAGGAGGCACGTTCCGTACGTGCACGAGGAGGCACGTTCCGTACATGCACTAGGAGGCACGTTCCGATCATGCACTAGGAGGCACGTTCCGATCATGCACTAGGAGGCACGTTCCGTACGTGCACTAGGAGGCACGTTCCGATCATGCACGAGGAGGCACGTTCCGATCATGCACTAGGAGGCACGTTCCGTACGTGCACTAGGAGGCACGTTCCGATCATGCACGAGGAGGCACGTTCCGTACATGCACGAGGAGGCACGTTCCGTACATGCACGAGGAGGCACGTTCCGTACATGCACTAGGAGGCACGTTCCGTACATGCACGAGGAGGCACGTTCCGTACATGCACGAGGAGGCACGTTCCGTACGTGCAATAGGAGGCACGTTCCGTACATGCACGAGGAGGCACGTTCCGTACATGCACGAGGAGGCACGTTCCGTACATGCACTAGGAGGCACGTTCCGTACATGCACTAGGAGGCACGTTCCGTACGTGCACGAGGAGGCACGTTCCGTACATGCACTAGGAGGCACGTTCCGTACGTGCACGAGGAGGCACGTTCCGTACATGCACTAGGAGGCACGTTCCAGTCAAAACAAAATGGGTAGAAGATTGAGACTGGAATGATCAAGATGTTTCCCTACAGCAACGGAGACGAGTTGCACACCAGGTCCCTGGAATGGGCTGGTCACATGACCAGACCAGGTCCCTGGAATGGGCTGGTCACATGACCAGACCAGGTCCCTGGAATGGGCTGGTCACATGACCAGACCAGGTCCCTGGAATGGGCTGGTCACATGACCAGACCAGGTCCCTGGAATGGGCTGGTCACATGACCAGACCAGGTCCCTGGAATGGGCTGGTCACATGAACAGACCAGGTCCCTGGAATGGGCTGGTCACATGACCAGACCAGGTCCCTGGAATGGGCTGGTCACATGAACAGACCAGGTCCCTGGAATGGGCTGGTCACATGACCAGACCAGGTCCCTGGAATGGGCTGGTCACATGAACAGACCAGGTCCCTGGAATGGGCTGGTCACATGAACAGACCAGGTCCCTGGAATGGGCTGGTCACATGACCAGACCAGGTCCCTGGAATGGGCTGGTCACATGAACAGACCAGGTCCCTGGAATGGGCTGGTCACATGAACAGACCAGGTCCCTGGAATGGGCTGGTCACATGACCAGACCAGGTCCCTGGAATGGGCTGGTCACATGAACAGACCAGGTCCCTGGAATGGGCTGGTCACATGAACAGACCAGGTCCCTGGAATGGCCGAGGAGGCACTCAGGACAATCTTTTGAGAGAGAGAGAGAGAGAGAGAGAGAGAGAGAGAGAGAGAGAGAGAGAGAGAGAGAGAGAGAGAGAGAGAGACGTCATCTTCTTCCAGCGTCGGGAACTGCCTGGGGACCGCGAGGCGTTACGGCGTCGCAAACGAGGCAACGCGACGTGGATTTCCGACGGACGGGTCAGCGGCAGAGACGGGAGTGGGGGGGGGGGGGGGGGGATGGAGGACACTTCTAACCACACCACCCATCACTCCTCTAACCACACCACCCATCACTCCTCTAACCACACCACCCATCACCACCATCACTCCTCTAACCATACCATCCACCACCATCACTCCTCTAACCACACCACCCATCACCATTACCACCACACTGCGACCATCACCACCACCACGGGCCCACTCTCCAATACGCCACCCTCACACCCTCACCATCACCAGCAGGAGTTAACCACACCATCATTTCCCCAACCCACACCACCTCGACCATCAACCCATCCCACATAAAAAAAAAAACGGTACACGGTACATGAAAACAGCGCGAGTGTGTACACGGCGTGGTCGTCTGTGTACAGCGCACACACGGGGAGGGAGGGTGAACCACACACACACACACACCCTCCCCAGCCCCTTTCCCTCAACCCCTTAAACAACCTCCCCCTTAAATTCCTCCCCCTCTCCTCCCTTGCCTCTCGAGAGACAGGTAACTGCCTCCCCACTAAAGGTGTGGGGGGCGTGTCCCATATAGCCCTTGTAGCTAGCGGTTGGGATATACCAGGGATGTGGCCGGAGCCCGGGACACCACACCACAACACCACCACGCAGGAGGAGGAGGGGAAGGGGAGGAGGAGGAGCAGCACATCCCTGGCGTGGGAGTGTGATGTACGGTCCTGAGAGAGAGAGAGAGAGAGAGAGAGAGAGAGAGAGAGAGAGAGAGAGAGAGAGAGAGAGAGAGAGAGAGAGAGAGAGAGAGAGAGAGACCTGGACCTGAAGGGGGGGGTTGTCATCGTCCCTCAAAAATTGTCGTTGTGCCCTACATGTGTGGACATGACGGATGACCCCACACACACACACACACACACACACACACACACACACACACACACACGGGGGGAGGGGGGAGGGGGGAGGGTTACAGCGATCATGCTGCAGCCTTGTGTGTGTGTGTGTGTGTGTGTGTGTGTGTGTGTGTGTGTGTGTGTTATCGTCGACGATGGAAAGAGAGCGATGGAAATTTGAGCGGAGGCCAACGGCCACTTTGAGGGAAAGACAGGAGGCACGATGACTCTCCCCCCCTACACCACACGACGAAGGAAGATTCCAAAAACTGAGAGGCGATCGGTTCTTCCTGTGGGGGGTTTGGGGGTGGGGGGATGGGGGGGGGGGGGGGTAAGGGAGGTCAGTACGACCAGAGGGTCCGGTCAGGGTTGGTTTATAGAGGGAGGTCTTATGGTGGTTGGTGGTCGGTATATGCGCTTCCTCTTTTGAGCACGGCGGTACGATCCCTTGTGCACGACGGTACAATCCTTGAACACGACGGTACGATCCTTGAGCACGACGGTACGATCCTTGAACACGACGGTACGATCATTGAACACGACGGTACGACCCTTGAACACGAAGCTACGATCCTTGAACACGACGGTACGACCCCTTGAACACGACGGTACGATCTCTTGAGTATATAATGGCCTGGGATCTGGCAATTCCCTCATACATCAGAGAAGAGGCCATCCCATCAGACTGGAAGGTCGCTCAACCACAGACCACAGCAACACTAACTAACCAAGAACCTCGTTGTTAAGAAGACAGAGAAGTTCTTAATGGCATAAAAACTGTCGGATGACATGAATAAAAAACCGAGTCTTGAACGGCATACGAAAGTATATATATATATATAAAGAACCAAATTGTAACGATAGCAGAGAATGGGGTCCTCCCTCCCCGTACACTACAAATAATTGAAAAAAAAAGATAGTAACACGCACACAGACACAGACACACACACACACACACACTCACACACATACACACCATTTTCACTTATGCATAAATGACACAGACAAACGACTCCGTAAGTAACAGGAGCCCTACGCAATGGATCCCACAGGACGCTGGGTGTCGGGAGGGGCCCCCGGGAGAGGGAGGTGGGCGCCTCCTAGAAACAGGGAGGCGAGGAGGGGAGAGAAAGTCCTACTGACGAGGCTAGGGTAGGATCGTGTAGGGAGGGCTGGTAAGTCCCCTAGCAAAGAGGGCTGGCTGGGACGCCCCCTAGTAAGGAGGGCTGGCTGGGACGCCCCCTAGCAAGGAGGGCTGGCTGGGACGCCCCCTAGTAAGGAGGGCTGGCTGGGACGCCCCCTAGCAAGGAGGGCTGGCTGGGACGCCCCCTAGCAAGGAGGGCGGCTGGTACGCCCCCCTTAGCCAATGGAACAACTTTATAGCAGCGAGCCATAACCAGGCATTAGAAAGTAATGGGGTAGGCCAGACCATAGCAGACCGAGGCGGTCCGTGGAGAACCATTAGGGTCGGCACTGCCTCATATCCTAGGGTAATGAAGCTCCTACTTCCCTCCCTCCCTACCACACACACACACACACAGCAGGAGGAGGAGGAGCTGGTCTCCGGACTGATTAAGAAATTGGCCAGGTAACGTACGAGAGGCGTCCGCGGCTGTAATGGCCGCAAACAACTGTGCCATCTGGTGCTGGGAGGGTGCCATTAACTCTCCCGCTGGTAGCCTCGTTAAACCCGCCATAATCACGTTGAACAGGGGGGCGCGCGGCTGCTCTAACGAGATGTATGACGCGCCGGGATCCTGGAATCCTTAAGTGAATGTGAGGCAAGGATCATCAGGGTAGGTGGTGTGGTGTGGAGGTCCTCCCCTCCTTGCGCGACACAGCGAGGACTACGTTACAAGAACGGTCCCCCGAGGCTCGCCATAACGTCGTTCATGAATCATTTTCACTATAGCGAACTCGCTCACGTCAAAAAGGAGGACATACCCTCCCTACCTCCCACCACAACCTCCTCACCCTGTCTGGCAGACGCCGGTCCTTCACCAAACCTCCAGTGAACCAAAATGGGTGACAATAAGAAGGGGGAAATGACGTATCAGGGATGAGAGAGAGAGAGAGAGAGAGAGAGAGAGAGAGAGAGAGAGAGAGAGAGAGAGAGAGAGAGAGAGAGAGAGAGAGAGAGAGAGAGAGTAAGAAGTAATAGTGAGATGAGGGGAAAAGTGTGTGGTGTATGGAAGGGAAAGATGATATGGGGAAAAAAGACTGTGTATGGCATATGGAAGGGGAAAGATGTTAGGGGCAAGCTCGTATGGCGTATGGAAGGGGAAGACCTTGGTGGAAAAGAGAGTGCATGGCGTATGGAAGGGGAAGACATCAAAGTCCTGCCCCCAAGAGTGGATCACAGCGAGAAAAGCGAGAGACAATCACCCTCGACAAGGACTGTGTTAAACGTCAAGAGGTGGTTTATATACACCCACCATGACACACCGAAGATCGTGCTCTCCACCACACCCTCACACCCACACACACCCGCTACCTACCACACCCACACACCCACACACCCGCTACCTACCACAACACACCACACCACCAACACCACAGCAGGGGGCGGCGTCCAGGGAGCGGGACGGGAGGAAGGGGGGAAGGAAGGGCGTCACACACACACACACACACACAAACACACACACACACACACACCTCACGAGAGAATTCACGACGACACAGCGTTGGTCATAAACCAGCCTCTCTGAACATTATAACTCCAGGAACTGTGTCAACATTGGGGCCCGGAGCACAGTCTTGCCACCCCAGGTGCCATAAGTTTGCAGTGGGTGGGAATAATGTTGCCACCTCCATCGTCCCACTGGGATATAACCATCCCACACACACACACACACACACACACACACCTTAACCTGGGAGAGGGGAGGGGGGGGGAGGCAAGAAGAGTGACGTGTGTGTGTGTGTGTGTGTGTGTGTGTGTGTGTGTGTGTGTGTGCGCGTGCGTGTGTTTAGGTGTAGGTGTGTGGGCTAATTACCTGCAACATATGAACGGGAAAATATACATTAAAGGTATTTCCTCTCTCTCTCTCTCTCTCTCTCTCTCTCTCTCTCTCTCTCTCTCTCTCTCTCTGCCTTGTTGATGGCGAGGGATGTCGAAATGACTGGCAATTAAGTAGTTAGCTGGTTGGGTGGTTAGGGAATATGGACGAACAGAATATAACACCCTGACCACGACGGTACACGACCCCTCCAACATGACGGTACGCGACCCCTCCAACACGACGGTACACGTCCCCCTCCAACACGACGGTACACGACCCCTCCAACACGACGGTACACGTCCCCCTCCAACACGACGGTACGCGACCCCTCCAACACGACGGTACACGACCCCTCCAACACGACACGGTACACGACCCCTCCAACACAACGGTACACGACATTTGCGTATGAAAGGCTGGCTCCGGACATGTCCCTCACAGGTCGCACCTTCACACTACACCCAACTCCGGCGACTACCAGCAACCCCTGTGAGTCTAGCAGCGACCTTAGCGGGGGAGAGGAGTGGAGGAGAAAGCAAGACAGAGGAGCAGCAGCAGCCTTGGAGAGAGAGAGAGAGAGAGAGAGAGAGAGAGAGAGAGAGAGGAGAGAGAGAGAGAGAGAAGAGAGAGAGAGAGAGAGAATGGAAGATGCTGGAGTCCCTTACACGTGGGAGGCAAGTAGGCCTCGGATTTAGCGGGGAGATGAGCGATCCCCCATATAGCGCTACGCTTGGGCGAAGCCGAGCGAGTCCTGGGGAGGTAAGGGAGGCAGGTCATACCAGGGAGGGAGTGTAAAATTGAGCCACAGTCTCATACCTATGGTCTACGGCCCTTCTCTCTCCTCCCCGCCCCGCCGCCAAGCGACACCCACTCTGGCTCCCCCAAGCGACACCCACTCTGGCTCCCCCCTCTGGGCTAAGCGATCTCCCTCCATACAGAATTCCTGTAATAAGACTCATGTAGCCATCCTACGACGATACAGACGCGCTCCCCCCTTTAACAGTACATGATGCCTGTATCAACAACACTGGGCATCGAATTTCCATAACTCATTTACATATTCTTTTCCTCCTTTTTTTTTTCTCTCTCTCTCTCTACGGCAGTGAATGAGTGGCTTATATTAGCGTCGCGTGAGAAGTGATTAGAGAGAGAGAGAGAGAGGATGGCTCGCTCTTCTGGATCCCCCATAAAACCGTCACTCCAGACACGACGATATGCGCTGGACGTCTTCTGACCTGGAATATACACAGCCTCCAGGACTTCCCGACGGGAGCTTCGGGTGGGTGGGTGGGTGGCGCACGTTCCACTCTCCTTCCTCTGGCTGCTCGAAGTCGAGGGTGTGGGTGTGGGTGTGGGTGTGGGTGGGGTTTTAAACCATCGTAGGGTTCCTGATCCAGGACTGACAATGGAGTACAAACTCATGCCTTACCCCATGGTTCCTGCCCAGTTCCTTCTTCGCGATCATACCTGTGTGTGAGGGAGAGAGGAGACGAGGCAAGGTCTTGGAGAGCCCCTGTTCCTTCTGTCTCACGGACCTTCGTGGTCTTCGGCATCATCAGCGGGGTCTTCTCCAGGTTCTCCAGCCGCTGCGGGACCCAAAGCAGTGGTCAGGTCTTCGGTGCTGTGCCCCACATGATCCGTGGCTCAGCTCCAGGTTTACTTTCTTAGGCCCAATGTCGTCTGTCGCCCTCCGTTCTCACTCTGTGGTTTACCTTCGTCTAGTCTACAACGTAAACTCGTCTATCCTCTCCGGTAAACCGTACTGACCAACAGGCTACAGTAAACCATCACGAACACACACGATCCATTAACACGAGTATACAAACGTATACATGCATATCTGATATGGAGTATGCATACATAAAAGTATACCTGGGAAAAAAAAATACAGTCGGAGAAAAAAATTTCTGAACATGTTAAAAGATGATTCGACCTTCCATAATTACCGACTCAATTGTAATTACCCTCATGCTAATGATGTCATTAACCTCAGACATCAGTCGTCTGGTACAACAAGCCTTCTTGACCATCGCTTGATAAAAAACCGTACGTCAGTAACGAACCAGACGAGATGACACCTTCTCTCTCTCTCTCTCTCTCTCTCTCTCTCTCTCTCTCTCTCTCTCTCTCTCTCTCCATTCTAGTTAACAACATGCAACGCTTTATGCCCCCGTGGGGGGGGGGGGGGGGGTCGAGGCGTGTCTCGCCCGCCCCCCCAACATGAACATTTGAAGTACGCGTCGTGAGGGAGGGGAAGGGGAAAGGATGGGAAGGGGTGTGGTTGGTGGGGTGGTGGGTTGTGGTTTTATGGAGCCTCTCCGAGATCCTTTATGGCGCATGAACTTCTCTTTGACAAAGGCTACGCCATTAAGGAATGATGGGGGAGGGAGGTGCTTGCTCGCGTCTTACTCTTCTGAGGTAATGTCCACGTTAACAATGTTGGCTAATGTGCCGCAGACCACAGTGGTGGGGGTGGTGGTGGCCGGTGGTAGGGTGTGAGGGAAGGGGGTCTTCTGCTTTTACTATCATGTCCCCCCGTCTACAGTGATGGGGTGGGTGGGGAAGGGGTCGTCTGCTTTCCTACCCCGCCCTTCCTCATCTTTATAGATGAACAAGTCATGTCCTCCAGCAGATGACTCCATCATTGACCACCAGCTCCTCCCCTACCTGGCTCCCCCAAGTACGTCCCACGTACATTTTGCCCATGTACGTCCCACGTACATTATCAACAGGCTTGCCTGGTACTCCGGTCGCTGGGAGGTATACGTCACCAGCAGGCACAGCAAACGTCAGCAGGCGCAGCTGACGTCAGCAGGCGCAGCAGAACGTCAGCAGGCACAGCAGTCGTCAGCAGACACAGCAGTCAATCACTCGGGGGGGGGGGGGGTCTACTTTTACTTAACAGGACTACCGACTTTTGATGGTTTCTGTACTTCTTAAGTAACCCTTCTCAGGGAGCATGAAAGGGTATCGCGTTACTTTCCTCCCTTCCCCCTCCCACCGTTACTTGCCGTTGGGCGAGGAGGTAACAGAGTGGTCGTGTTACTAAAGTAATGCAGTAAAGGCATCTTAGAAAAAAATATCTATTCGATAAAAGTAACAATATAGGAAAAGTCCGTAGCTACTTAAGGAAAATAGGAAAGTAATGTTACTTAGATCATTAATAATACAGATTAGAATCCTTAACACTGACGCACATACACACACACACACACACACACACACACACACACACCACACACACACACACAATCAACCCTGTCTTTTAAACCTTAAGATAAAGGAAAAATGTAAGAAAGCTTAGTTAACGATAAGATAGTTCGGAAAACCCGGAATATATATATATATATATATATATATATATATATATATATATATATAATATATATATATATTAATTGGATTAGAATGTGATATGATATATGGAGAAATTCAGCTGTGAACATGTTGGGTGGCAGATATATTACTAATGTATAATTCTTCTGGAGGAAATTAATATCTATATATATTATATATATATATATAATTATTATATATATATATATATAATTATATTATATATTATATATAATCAACTAGCGTCATCCATCTCTTTAATTAGTCAAAATATGCATTAAGTGTAAGACAATATGAGAGAGAGAGAGAGAGAGAGAGAGAGAGAGAGAGAGAGAGAGAGAGAGAGAGAGAGAGAGAGCAAAAGAAGCCATTTAATTAACCCAGCCGAGGCCGGCACCCAAGCCCCAATCCCCCCCCCCCCCCCCCTAACTCATCCGGCGCCATAAACATTAAAGATAAAACCCACCAGCCTATTACTGCAGGAAATTGTGCGTCGTCCACCTTCCCACATTTAATACAATTTACGTTGACACACCGGGCGACTTATATACCTTGGCATTTCCTTCCTTCCTTCCTTCAGGGCTGACGTCAGCATCTCTTCTTCCCCCCGTGACGAGTGAGACAGGCAGGAGGGGGGGGGGGGGGGTTGGTTGGGTGGGTGGCTGTTGCCGTCGCCAACAACGTAATGCCACAATCGAACGATGACGGACACACGCGCGCCTCAGCTGGGGAGGAGAGGGAGAGCTTATGTGATGAGGAGGAGCGGGGCGGGAGGGGTTTGGTCACGACCCATTCTGCACCGTACGGGGAGGGAAGGGGTGGTGTTCTACACCGGTAGAGGTGGGAGAGGGGTCCCCATATCTGACGAGTGACTGTGTGCATAACAATTCTCACAACTTCATCGCAAGAGTGACCCGGTCACTCATCTATCTACCACTGGAGAGAGAGTCGTGGCCTCGAATCTCTCGCCGTAACTCAAGCTCACCTGACTTGGTTGCCACTGCCACGGCTCCTCTCTGCACCAAATCATCAGAAGGAGAAGCATAGTCTAGTTCCCTGACCTAACCTAACCTAACCTAACCTAACCTGACCTAACCTAACCTAACCTAACCTAACCTAACCTAACCTAACCTAACCTGACCTAACCTAACCTAACCTAACCTAACCTGACCTAACCTAACCTAACCTGACCTAACCTAACCTAACCTAACCTGACCTAACCTAACCTAACCTGACCTAACCTAACCTAACCTAACCTGACCTAACCTAACCTAACCTAACCTAACCTGACCTAACCTAACCTAACCTGACCTAACCTAACCTAACCTGACCTAACCTAACCTAACCTAACCTAACCTGACCTAACCTAACCTAACCTAACCTAACCTGACCTAACCTAACCTAACCTAACCTGACCTAACCTAACCTAACCTAACCTAACCTGACCTAACCTAACCTAACCTAACCTAACCTAACCTAACCTAACCTGACCTAACCTAACCTAACCTGAACCTAACCTAACCTGACCTAACCTAACCTAACCTAACCTAACCTAACCTAACCTAACCTAACCTAACCTAACCTAACCTAACCTAACCTAACCTAACCTAACCTGACCTAACCTAACCTAACCTAACCTAACCTGACCTAACCTAACCTAACCTAACCTAACCTAACCTGACCTAACCTAACAACCTAACCTAACCTGACCTAACCTAACCTAACCTGACCTAACCTAACCTAACCTGACCTAACCTAACCTAACCTGACCTAACCTAACCTAACCTAACCTAACCTGACCTAACCTAACCTAACCTACCTAACCTAACCTGACCTAACCTAACCTAACCTAACCTAACCTGACCTAACCTAACCTAACCAAACCTGACCTAACCTAACCTGACCTAACCTAACCTAACCTAACCTAACCTGACCTAACCTAACCTGACCTAACCTAACCTAACCTAACCTGACCTAACCTAACCTAACCTAACCTAACCTGACCTAACCTAACCTAACCTGACCTAACCTAACCTGACCTAACCTAACCTGACCTAACCTAACCTAACCTAACCTAACCTGACCTAACCTAACCTAACCTGACCTAACCTAACCTAACCTGACCTAACCTAACCTGACCTAACCTAACCTAACCTGACCTAACCTAACCTGACCTAACCTAACCTAACCTAACCTAACCTGACCTAACCTAACCTAACCTAACCTGACCTAACCTAACCTAACCTAACCTAACCTGACCTAACCTAACCTAACCTAACCTAACCTG
Organism: Panulirus ornatus; assembly: GCF_036320965.1. Classification (NCBI taxonomy): domain Eukaryota; kingdom Metazoa; phylum Arthropoda; class Malacostraca; order Decapoda; family Palinuridae; genus Panulirus; species Panulirus ornatus. Next base: position 6,736,856 of record NC_092287.1, read on the forward strand.
ACCTGACCTAACCTAACCTAACCTACCTGACCTAACCTAACCTGACCTAACCTAACCTGACCTAACCTAACCTAACCTAACCTAACCTAACCTAACCTAACCTAACCTAACCTGACTAACCTAACCTACCTAACCTAACCTGACCTAACCTAACCTGACCTAACCTAACCTAACCTAACCTAACCTAACCTAACCTAACCTAACCTGACCTAACCTAACCTGACCTAACCTAACCTAACCTAACTAACCTAACCTGACCTAACCTGACCTAACCTAACCTGACCTAACCTAACCTACCTAACCTAACCTGACCTACTAACCTAACCTGACCTAACCTAACCTAACCTAACCTAACCTAACCTGACCTAACCTAACCTAAACCTAACCTGAACCTACTAACCTAACCTAACCTAACCTGACCTAACCTACCTACCTAACCTAACCTAACCTAACCTACCTAACCTAACCTAACCTAACCTGACCTAACCTAACCTAACCTAACCTAACCTAACCTAAACCTAACCTGACCTACCTGACCTAACCTGACCTAACCTGACCTAACCTAACCTAACCTAACCTAACCTAACCTAACCTAACCTAACCTAACCTAACCTAACCTGACCTAACCTAACCTAACCTAACCTGACCTAGACCTAACCTAACCTAACCCTAACCTGACCTAACCTAACCTGACCTAACCTGACCTAACCTAACCTGACCTAACCTAACCTACCTAACCTAACCTAACCTAACCTGACCTAACCTGACCTAACCTAACCTAACCTACCTAACCTAACCTAACCTAACCTAACCTAACCTGACCTAACCTAACCTACCTACCTAACCTAACCTAACCTGACCTAACCTAACCTAACCTGATCCTAACCTAACCTAACCTGACCTAACCTAACCTAACCTAACCTAACATAACCTAACCTAAC
>NC_092287.1:6742796-6752796 GCF_036320965.1 Panulirus ornatus
GTACTGTCACTTTCTAATGGTACGAACAAGGGAAGGAGCCAAGCGAGGATATCTGTTGTTCTAACCATCTGTTCCCGACGCTAACAGCACCGAGGCCTTATAAGGCCAATAACTATAAATAAAGGAATTATAGAAAATTCTAAATCATGAAATATAAATATCTATAAATCTATGAATAATCTATGAATAATAAAATATAAATAACTATAAATCTATGAATAATCTATGAATAATAAAATATACATAACTATAAATCTATGAATAATCTATGAATAATAAAATATACATAACTATAAATCTATGAATAATCTATGAATAATAAAATATACATAACTATAAATCTATGAATAATCTATGAATAATAAAATATAAATAACTATAAATCTATGAATAATCTATGAATAATAAAATATACATAACTATAAATCTATGAATAATCTATGAATAATAAAATATAAATAACTATAAATCTATGAATAATCTATGAATAATAAAATATAAATAACTATAAATCTATGAATAATCTATGAATAATAAAATATACATAACTATAAATCTATGAATAATCTATGAATAATAAAATATACATAACTATAAATCTATGAATAATCTATGAATAATAAAATATACATAACTATAAATCTATGAATAATCTATGAATAATAAAATATACATAACTATAAATCTATGAATAATCTATGAATAATAAAATATACATAACTATAAATCTATGAATAATCTATGAATAATAAAATATAAATAACTATAAATCTATGAATAATCTATGAATAATAAAATATACATAACTATAAATCTATGAATAATCTATGAATAATAAAATATACATAACTATAAATCTATGAATAATCTATGAATAATAAAATATACATAACTATAAATCTATGAATAATCTATGAATAATAAAATATACATAACTATAAATCTATGAATAATCTATGAATTATAAAATATACATAACTATAAATCTATGAATAATCTATGAATAATAAAATATACATAACTATAAATCTATGAATAATCTATGAATAATAAGATATACATAACTATAAATCTATGAATAATCTATGAATAATAAAATATAAATAACTATAAATCTATGAATAATCTATGAATAATAAAATATACATAACTATAAATCTATGAATAATCTATGAATAATAAAATATACATAACTATAAATCTTTGAATAATCTATGAATAATCATAAAATATGAAATAATTATAAATTGTAAATAATTACAAATAATGAAATAATTATAAATAATAAATAATTATAAATTATGAAATAATCATAAATCATAAACAATTACAATTTATAAAATAATTATAAATAATAAATAATCATAAATTATGAAATAATCATAAATCATAAACAATTACAAATTGAAATAATCATAAATTATGAAATAATTATAAATTATGAAATAATCATAAATCATGAATAATTATAAATTATGAAATGATTACAAATTATACATAAAGGAATCAAGGAATGAAATACAATTGAAATACAATTAAGGCAATCCGAGCGTGTTAACAAGACGGGGCGTCTCTCAAACGAAGACATTAATAGACATCCACTGAAGTACACGACACCAGCTTGACATGGAGATAAAGGAATGAATAATGACGATGATGATAAAATGAAAATAATATAAAGAAAAAAATATCCACCACAGACGGTGAATGAAGAAGGGGGGAGGGGGGAAGGGGGGAGGGAAGGGGGAGAACCATCGTACGAGCCATTGTTAGGCAAGACAGTGACGTATGTTCTCTACGTCACCTTGGGGATGAGGGGGAAGGGGAAAGGGGAGGGAAGGGGAGGAAGGGGGATTGGACGAGCCATGGGGGGGAGGGGGAGGGATGTATATATCCCATCCCCCGTGGAGCCAAACAGATAGGGAGGGAGGGGGGGAGGGAAGGGGGGAAATAAAGCTTTCCCCTCCTCCTCCTTCCCCACCTCACCCCTCCCACCTCCTCCTCCTCCTCCTCCCCCACCTCACCCCACTTCCTCCTCCCACCACCTCCTCCTCCTTCCCCTTACAACCCGTCCTCAACCCATCACAACACCGCCTTCTTCTTGCTCCCTCCCCTTCCCTCCTCCACCCCGCGCCCTCTCTCACCCTAACCTACCCCTTACCCACGCCTCCTAGCGTAACTAACGAGCTAGGAGCATTGTCATGGCGGCCGCGTGTCCCAGCAGACATCATCCTAGCCAGCTGCTGCACGGGGTTGCTGAGCTCAGCCCCACGTTACCCTTATGTTCCTGGGTTCGTATATAACATATATACATATATATATATATATATATATATATATATATATATATATATATATATATATATATATACATATATATATATATACATATATACATACATATATATATATATATATATATATATATATATATATATATATATATATATATATATATATATATATATATACATAAAGAAAATCACAATAAACACGTAACTTCATAAATGCAGAAACACCGCTTGGAAAAAGAAAAACACGAAAAGCGTGAGCGCTTTCGTGTATTACCACGTCTTCTGTAGCGGTCAAAATTCTCTCGTCTCCTTCTCCTACCATGCTATCATGGCGCTAATCTGTCCTCGGCGCTACAGTCAGCGACGTGAACACCACCACTGCAAGACTAGAGGAGCCTCCCCTCCATCCCCAAACATCTAAGACCATGCAAAGAAAACGAGACTCACGGTAACACACAGGGCAAATGACGCGGGGCCGTACACCTTGGCTTTCTCTTTCAGAACGCGAACCCAACCTCCCCTTCCTCCTCCTCTTCGAACCCATTTCTTCTCCCCCTAGAAAGATGGCACCACTGAATATGGTTTCTGATCATATTTAACAACAATGATCTTGAGATCCTAAGACTCTTTAAGGTGTAATAAGGGATCCCATCCCTTTTCTAAGGCTGTGATCCCATCTTCTTCAAGAGTGGCTACGGCATTTTCTCTTCCGTGTCCTGGACGCCTGGGTACACACACACCAGTGGCGCACCTCACGTTTTCTATATCCCTGCCCTGCCCCAGCTTGCTTTGGCCTTAAGGCACCTCCTCAACCAGGCATTACATACCTCCTCAACCCGGTAATAAAAGTCTCAAGGAGTCCAGTTTCCAGAATTCTTTTGACGCTTCCAGGAGTCCAGTTTCCAGAATTCTTTTGACGCTTCCAGGAGTCCAGTTTCTAGATTTCTGACGTTTCCAGGAGTCCAGTCCCCAGATTTCTTCTGACATTTCCAGGAGTCCAGTCTCCAGAATTCTTTTGACGCTTCCAGGAGTCCAGTCTCCAGAATTCTTCTGACGCTTCCAGGAGTCCAGTCTCCAGAATTCTTCTGACGCTTCCAGGAAATGATGTTTGTGAAGTTCCTTCGACGGGCTGGAACGGCTTCCAGATCCCCCCAACCCACCTGGTTGTTTCCACAATGTTTCCGTTCGGCTGATTTCTTGAAGACTCCGACTATCCTGGATATTCAGTCCAGCGTTTCCAGGTTCTGTTTTCTTCTTTTTTTTTCCCCCCTTTGACCAACCAATTCCCTTCCAGGACCTAGCCTTTTCCACGCACTCCTCCTGGGTAAAAAAAGTGAAGCGAAATCCTTGTAATGATTCTAACGTCTGGTGTCTCCCTTCGTCTATCCATACATACATATATACTTTGTCTATCGAGCTTAGCCAGCCCATTCTTCGTCTATCTATCTATCTATCTTGTCTATCGGGCTGTGGGTTAAGCCTACCTCATGTTGTACACAAAAGTGCCGTTCTTGGTACCCAAAGACAAGATTAGCTAATCTGTTTGCCTCTCTCTCTCTCTCTCTCTCTCTCTCTCTCTCTCTCTCTCTCTCTCTCTCTCTCTCTCTTCGCAAATCGACTAATCAAGTCTCCTGCGTGCGAAACCTCCCCCCCTCCAGCGCCACCACCACCCTCCTCCCCCTGACGATGTGTGTGTACACACACACATTCATCTCCCTCGAGCAAGCACTTGCTTTGCTGTCTCCCTTTATCCTCATGCCAGAGGATCCGCGCCACTGAGAGAGAGAGAGAGAGAGAGAGAGAGAGAGAGAGTGTGTGGCAGGCTGTGGTAGGGCGTGTGGTAACATGAGGAACCCTGAGGAGGTGTACAAGCGGGTGGTAGATCCTCTCCCGCTGGGGGGGTGAACATTATACACCACTGGAATGAGACTCTCTCTTGTCTACTGCACCCGAGGGGGGCGTCGCTGCCCCCCCATGGTGACCCAGGTGGCTAGGGCTGCTGCTGCTGGGCCTCAGGGCTGCCATCCTACTCCTCTTCAGGGCTGGTGGGATGCTACTGTTCAGGGGCTGGAATGATAATGTTCAGGGCTGGGATGATAGTGTTCAGGGCTGGGATGATAATGTTCAGGGCTGGGATGATAGTGTTCAGGGCTGGGATGATAATGCGTTCAGGGCTAGGATGATACTCTTCAGGGCTGGGATGATATTGTTCAGGGCTGGGATAATACTGTCCAGGGCTGGGATGCTACTGTCCAGGGATGGATGATAGTGTTCAGGACTGGGATGATACTGTCCAGGGCTGGGATACTACTCTTCAGGGCTGGGATAATATTGCTCAGGGCTGGGATGCCCCCTGACACACTATGCTCCTTCTCAGGGCTGGGCTAAAGTCCCTAGCTACCGTAGATCAACAATGAAAAGGAACCTGAAAACTGCTACAGCAAAGTGACAATCGACCTCCCTCGCTCCAGACGTGGGGCCTACAGACGTGGGGACTACAGACGTGGGGCCTACAGACGTGGGGCCTACAGACGTGGGGACTACAGACGAAGGAGCCTACAGACGAAGGAGCCTACAGACGAAGGAGCCTACAGACGAAGGAGCCTACAGACGAAGGGCCTACAGACGAAGGGGCCTACAGACGAAGAAGCCTACAGACGAAGGGGCCTACAGACGAAGGAGCCTACAGACGTGGGGCCTACAGACGAAGGAGCCTACAGACGAAGGGCCTACAGACGAAGGGGCCTACAGACGAAGGGGCCTACAGACAGGGGCCTACAGACGTGGGGCCTACAGAGGTGGGGCCTACACACTTGGGGCCTATTCTTGGACCAATGTCCCTTGGAACGCAGCCGTCCACGAAGAAGGCTTCCGGTCCAGGATAAATACTTAAGTAACAGGTGATAATGGCGTATGGTAGACCGTTCTACTGCGTCTGGTCGTACTGCTATCGCATAACTGCGTCGCATTGCACGACAGTGGCAGCTGTACTCCTAAGCTGCGTGTGGACGTCAAGCCCTAGACCAGGCCCTAGCCAAAAGCCTAGGAGAAGACTCTAGCCCTAGACAAACCCTAGATCAAGCCTTAGCCAAAGCCTAGGAAGAGACTCTACCCCTAAGTCAAATCCTAGACCAAGCCCAAGTGAAACCCTAGACCAAGCCCTAGTGAAACCCTAGACCAAGCCCTAGAGAAACCCTACACCACGCCCTAGTTAAACCCTAAAGCAAGCCCTAGTCAAGCCCAAGCCCCAAGCCTGAGGGGCCCCCTTACACTATAAGCCACAGCCTTTTTTGTGGAAGGGGGAAGGGAAGAGGGAGAGAGGGAGGAAGAAGGGGAAGGAGAGGGGAGGGGATGGAAGGGGAACAGAGAGAGAGAGAGAGAGAGAGAGAGAGAGAGAGAGAGAGAGAGAGAGAGAGGCTGGGAGAGACTTGTGTGGCTGAGAGAGACATACAAGGGGCCTAGGAGAGCCTGTGTGGCTGAGAGAGAGAGAGAGAGAGAGAGAGAGAGAGAGAGAGAGAGAGAGAGAGAGAGAGAGAGAGAGAGAGAGAGGCAAGACCTCATCAGGAGAGAGAGAGTGATAAAATTCAGGCGGGGACATAGCCACACGAGAACAGGCATTTGGTAATGAAATTAGAGTCTGTAGGGGGGCGGGGGGGGGGGGGGGTGAGGCGGCTCTCCAGTCATCTGTCTCTGTCTGTCCCAGCGTGGGACGGGAGGAAGAGGGGGAGGCGGCTGGATGGGAAAGGGGGGATGGAGGGAGGTTGAGGAAGGAGAGGGGAGGGGAGGGAAGAAACGGGAGAGGAGGTGTAAGGGAATGGGGATGAGGACCCCCCATCGAGACATCGGTGACTGGAAGGGGGACTCGAGATGGGGTAAAGGCGAGACGTATGAGAGAGGGAGAGAGAGAGAGAGAGAGAGAGAGAGAGAGAGAGAGAGAGAGAGAGAGAGAGAGAGCTGATGAGAGACAGAGAGACAGACTTACAGAGGCTGGGAGAGACTGTGTGGCTGAGAGAAACATACAAGAGGCCTGAGAGAGAGAGAGAGAGAGAGAGAGAGAGAGAGAGAGAGAGAGAGAGAGAGAGAGGTAAAGATGGAGGGAAGAATAGCTGTGTTGGAGAGGGAGAAGAAGGGTGGAGATGTAGAGAGAGTGTCTGTGTTGGAGAGGAAGAATAAGGGCAGAGATGGAGGGAGAGAGAGAGAGAGAGAGAGAGAGAGAGAGAGAGAGAGAGAGAGAGAGAGAGAGAGAGAGAGAGAGGTAAAGATGGAGGGAAGAATAGCTGTGTTGGAGAGGGAGAAGAAGGGTGGAGATGTAGAGAGAGTGTCTGTGTTGGAGAGGAAGAATAAGGGCAGAGATGGAGGGAGAGAGAGAGAGAGAGAGAGAGAGAGAGAGAGGGGCAGCAGGCAGTTGGCGGAGTTGAACATAACAAAGAGCAGATTACTGGCGCGTAAACCTGTGATTAACGCATCTCGAATGACGGCTGGAGGGGCGAACAGGGTGATTAGTGTTGCTGACGAGAGGGGAGGGTAGTTTGGCTGCACGGAAGGGACGACGCTAGTTAGCGGGGGAGGGACGGAGGGTAGTTAGTGGGAGGGAAATGGGTACTTGGCGGGTGGGGAGGAGGGTAGTTAGCGGGAGGTATGGTCGTAGTTAAGAGGAAGGGGGGCGGGAAGGGTAGTTAGTACGAGGGAGATGGGTGGGGAGGGATGGTAGTTAGCGGGAGGTATGGTCGTAGTTAAAGGAAAGTGGGGGCAGGGTAGTTACCGGGATGACATCAACCACCCAGAACCAAACTATCGACCAGTCATAACGACCCAACAAGGTCGCCGTCAACCAACAATTAGCACACAGCAACCACGGCTCGACCAGCACCCAGAGGATACGTCGCGGGGGGGGGGGGGGGAACCAACCACCCCCCTAATCGACCAGTCAACCAGACGACCAACAATACAACCCTTCAACCCAGGCCGGCCCACCTCAGTCGACCAGCTTCTCACACGACCAGCCCATCTCGGAGGATGGGAGGAGACGGGTGGGGACTGGAGACGGGGCTCGAGGGAGGGGGGAGACGTAAGGGAGGGAGGGAGAGGTCTCTCTTCCAGTCAGACAGGGTCTTCCGCTAGCGAGGCCCCTGTGCAGGTGCCCCTGGCGACTGTCGCAACAGTCTGGAATGTCGACTGGAACGCCAAGTGACTGGAGGACTGGAAAGACTAGCCATACGCTTAGCAAAAGGACATATATATAACTGGACCAGTCACATGGTGAGTCATCTGCTTAATGAAAATAAGAAGAAATAACTGGATAACTGGAAAAAGACCAGTTAACAAACCCGAACATAATCAGTGGAAGACTGGGTGACTGGAAGGCAATAGTGATCATCCAGTCACACGAAGACTGGAAGAGTGAGGAGAGGTGGGAATGGGAGGGGGGGCTGGTTCAGAGCACCTGGAAAGGCAAACCAACAGCTGGTCTGGAAAACTGGAAAAGGCGGTGTGTGGCCAGGAGCTCTCTAGCATCAACGCGTGGTGTCCAGTGGCGACACTGGAAGAAAATGAACGTTCCTGGAACATGTACAAAAATAACTTGCTAACTTCAACCCATACCCTCCACACCCACACCCACACCTACACCCACACACACACCCACACACACACACCCACACCCACACACACCCACACCCACACCCACCCACACCCACACCCACACAAACGACCGAGTGTATCTTCGATTGTTTGGGGAAACACTTCCAACACACGACTGGAAATGCGCGTGTTACTTCCAGCGGAGAGACTCTTGTCTTCCAGCAATTCTTCGGCCACGTTCCCACAATGGCTCGATCAGTTGCCAGCGCTGTGGCTCGGTCGGGAATTCCAGGAGAGGGGAGGAGGGGGAGGGGAGAGGGGAGGGGAGGGGAGAGGGGAGGGGAAAGCGAAGCATTTCCCAGACCACATAGGCTGGCCACCACTCTGGCCTTCCTACCCTGCTGGAAAGCCATGGTCCTCTCAGCTTACGACAGTATGAAGTCCTTCCTTCTTCTTCTTCTCTCTCTCTCTCTCTCTCTCTCTCTCTCTCTCTCTCTCTCTCTCTCTCTCTCTCTCTCTCTCTCAGCTCCCTCTCCCTTCCTCACACTTTTTCTCCCCCCTCCCCCCTCACAATCCCAACCATCCCTCCCTCCCGGTCCTCAACTCTTCTTTCCCCCCCTCACACCTCCTTCCTCCGTCTCAGATCACCCGGGGCATTACCTCCGGGTCACTGCCACCGTCCACCAGTGGGCCCTCTCGCCACCAGGGGGGGATATCACCTCTCCAAGACACCCACCGCCCCCCCCCCCGCACCTCATCGGGATCACCTCGGCTATCTGAGTGGGGTGAAGTGCGTGGGTGAGTGTGTGTGTGTGAGGCGCGCCCGGGACACTGGTGGGGTGCGTGGAGCGGGGACACACACACACACACACACACACACACACACCTGGGAGTGTGGAGAGGGTCGGGGTTTACCCCTGGGGTGCGTGGGATGGGTCCAGGTCACCCCTGGGGTGCGTGAGGTGGCCTGGGGTGGTCACCCCTGGGGTGCGTGAGGTGGCCTGGGGTGGTCACCCCTGGGGTGCGTGATGGTGTCTGGTGGGGTCACCCCTGGGGTGCGTGAGGTGTCCTGGTGGGGTCACCCCTGGGGTGCGTGAGGTGGCCTGGGTCGTGGTCACCCCTGGGGTGCGTGAGTGTCCTGGTGGGGTCACCCCTGGGGGGTGCGTGAGGTGGCCTGGTGGGGTAACCCCTGGGGGGTGGCGTGAGGTGGCCTGGTGGGGTCACCCCTGGGGTGCGTGAGGTGTCCTGGTGGGGGTCACCCATAGGGTGCGTGAGGTGTCCTGGTGGGGTCATCCCTGGGGTGCGTGAGGTGGCCTGGGGTGGTCACCCCTGGGGTGCGTGAGGTGTCCTGTGGGGTCACCCCTGGGGTGCGTGAGGTGTCCTGGTGGGGTCACCCTGGGTGTGCGTGAGGTGGCCTGGTGGGGTCACCCCTGGGGTGCGTGAGGTGGCCTTGGGGTGGTCATCCCTGGGTTGCGTGAGGTGGCTGGGGGTGGTCACCCTGGGGTGCGTGAGGTGGCCTGGTGGGGTCACCCCTGGGGTGCGTGAGGTGTCCTGGTGGGGGTCACACCTGGGGTGCGTGAGGTGGGCCTGGGGTGGTCACCCTGGGGTGCGTGAGGTGTCCTGGTGGGGTCACCCCTGGTGGGTGCGTGAGGTGGCCTGGTGGGGTCACCCTGGGGTGCGTGAGGGTCTGGTGGGGTCACCCATAGGGTGCGTGAGGTGGCCTGGTGGGGTCACCCCTGGGTGCGTGAGGTGGCCTGGGGTGGTCATCCCTGGGGTGCGTGGTAGGTGGGCCTGGGGTGGTCACCCCTGGGGTGCGTGAGGTGGCCTGGTGGGTGTCACCCCTGGGGTGCGTGAGGTGTCTGGTGGGGTCACCCCTGGGGTGCGTGAGGTGGCCTGGGGTGGTCACCCCTGGGGTGCGGTGAGGTGGCCTGGGGTGGTCACCCCTGGGGTGCGAGGTGTCCTGGTGGGGTCGCCCTGGGGTGCGTGAGGTGGCCTGGTGGGGTCACCCCTGGGGTGCGTGAGGTGGCCTGGTGGGGTCACCCCTGGGGTGCGTGAGGTGGCCTGGGGTGGTCACCCCTGGGGGTGCGTGAGGTGGCCTGGGGTGGTCACCCCTGGGATGCGTGAGG
>NC_092287.1:6757796-6800296 GCF_036320965.1 Panulirus ornatus
TGTTGGAGAAGGACGAGGTTCAAAGCTTGATGGGGTGTTGGAGAAGGACGAGGTTCAAAGCTTGATGGGGGTGTGTTAACAGCTAAAGCTTCACAGCGTAACCAGAAGAGAGAGAGAGAGAGAGAGAGAGAGAGAGAGAGAGAGGAGAGAGAGAGAGAGAGAGAGAGAGAGAGAGAGATATGGGAAATTCCCCTCACCCAAGTTCTTAACAGCACAAAAAAAAATAAAAAACTCATAAACAAGTTAATGGAGTAAACAAGTTTAACACTAATGAATAATAATAATAAAAAAAAGACGTCAGAACCGAAAAAAAAATGGACTGGCGAGTCGCTAAAATTAACTAATTTAACTCCAGGTCGAAATTTGCATAACCTTGTTGCCGGGGCCTGGCGAACCCGCGTCGCGCCGTAAAAGATTTCATAAATAGTTCCCGGCATCGTGTTCCCCCCCCCCCCCCCGAGAGAGAGAGAGAGAGAGAGAGAGAGAGAGAGAGAGAGAGAAGAGAGAGAGAATTCTAAAATAAAATATAAAAAAAAATTCGAAAGAGAGAGAGAGAGAGAGAGAGAGAGAGAGAGAGAGAGAGAGAGAGAGAGAGAATTCTAAAATAAAATATAAAAAAAAGAAAAAAATTCGAAAGCGAGCAAATTTTCAGCGAATCGCGTTTTCTTTCACGGGAAACATCGAGTCGTGATTGGGTCATTATTAAAGAACGGGAAGTTAGTCCGATGGAAATAAACATGTACTTACTCTTTTTTTTTCAAGGCATATTAAACGCTCTGTGGCATTTTAATAAGACCTTCATGGCATAAAAAAAAATGGTTGTAAAAAGCTTAGCGAAGCTTGAGCTCCCTCTCCGTCCAGCCCCCTCCCTCCCCCCCCCCCCCCCTTGAAAAAAAAAAAAATGGCGGAATTGGCGGGAAACGACATCGCCTGACAGCATTACCTCAATCTGTCTTCGTTGCCACGACCGCCGTTCTTTAGGCGATTCCATCGCGTTTTCTTCCGCGAGGAGGAGGAGGAGGAGGAGAAGGAGGAGGAGAGGAGGAGAGGAGGAGGTGGAGGAAGAGAGGAGGAGGAGGGGAAGAGGGGAAAAGGGTGTTGTTATCTGTATCTGCAATATCTTTTGATCGTTGATAAAGCAGCCGTTGACACACACACACACACACACACACACACACACACACACACACATGCGCGCGCAGCTCGTCGCTCTTCCCGCCACCCTCCCCTCATCGCAAACTCTTCGCGACACTTATATTCCCATTTTCTTTTCCACCGTCGCACTTTAGCCTTCGCGAATGACGCAAAAAAAGAAAAAAAAAATGGACTCCTTTTTTGCTCGATACATTTCCAAAACGCATTAACGCACGAGGCCTTTTCTCGTACGATCTGGTCCGTCGGTAAAAATAAATACAACACACACACAAAGATGAAAGACTCAGAATAAACAAACTGTTAACGTTTCTGTCCCTCGAAACCAGCTCATTCATGGTTAATTCTTTTCTTTGTTCTCTTTCGAACGCTGCCCGAGCCCGCGCGCAGGCGCCAACTCGGCGGCGGCAACGTAGCAAATAATATTATTGCCGCCAAAACCGCCAACCTTCATGGTTCATTCCCGCGTTCACTTTGATGTTCACCAGTAACAATGGAAGCTCGACGCAGTCATTAATAACATGATGGAGGAGGAGGAGGAGGGGTGTTCTTCTCCAGCAGATCATTAAATGATAACTTTGTTCTGGCGACTATAAAAAAAAAGAACAGAAAAGAAAATATGGATGTTCTCTCTCTCTCTCTCTCTCTCTCTCTCTCTCTCTCTCTCTCTCTCTCTCTCTCTCTCGTTGGGTTTCGTTGCCAGGCGTATGAATAGCTAGTCTTTTGGCGGGAAGAGAACGACACTCTCTGTTCGTTGGGTTTCGTTGCCAGGCGTATGATAGCTAGTCTTTTGGCGGGAAGAGAACGACACTCTCTCTCATTGGGTTTCGTTGCCAGGCGTATGCATAGCTAGTCTTTTCGAGGCGAGAGGAACGGAACCAATGGTGATTGAAGTGTATTTAAAAGTACCCAGCGGCCATATTTAACACTTCAAAAAAAGTGCGGCTCGCTGTGTTGCTCTTGTGACGATGCCGTCTGTCCGGACCCAACGATCGCTCACAGAAATTCGAGTGTTGTAAAACTTATCTTACTGCATCAGAAGCCCAATTGAGTTATATACATTTCTTTAATAGTTATTCTCTTTACTATGCTTGTATATTACACAATATATGTATTTTAGGAGATAAATTAAATTAAAAATGACGAGTGATTTTACTTACAATACGAAGTATGTAATAATTTTAAGTTATATATGATTCGTTCACAAATTAACATAAAAAGTTTTAAGTGATTTGAGTTACTGAAGAAGGTATATATATATTTTTTTTAGTTACATGATATATATTAATCACAAGACTATAATATATTATACAGTCCCACCCACAACAAGCCCTCAAACACATCCAAACAAATGTATATAAATTCCAATGATTTTTCTGTCTTTATATTCAAAATGCTTGCCATACAGACTTACTTAACTATATAGCCCCTGACACCCCCTCTTCCTTTTTGTATATCTATTAAGTGTAACTGCGTGTCAACCCCAGAGAGAGAGAGAGAGAGAGAGAGAGAGAGAGAGAGAGAGAGAGAGAGAGAGAGAGAGAGAGAGAGAGAGAGAGAGAGACGTGTGTATGTATGTGTGTGTGTGTCTGTGTGTGTGTGTGTGTCGTGTGTGTGTGTGTGTGTGTGTGTGTGTGTGTAGCCTGATACGCCACCATTCCCTAGAGAAACTCACATCCCCCCTCCCCCCCCCCCCCCCCAGCACTTCGCCGCAAGTTCAGCTGGCGCCGCAAGCGACGGCCGCTGCCAAAAGCCACAAACTCAAACCTGCGGAGCATCATTATATAATGTACAGTGTTACGCCTCCCTTGTGACTGATGGAAATGGCGACAGCGTTACTGTCTCCGTTACAATGTAGTGTTACGGTTACCAACCACCGTTACTTACCATCGCCACAGCTACCTACCACTATCACCACTACAGCTACCACCATCGCCACAGTACCTACCACCATCACCACCACAGTCACAGCTACCACCATCGCCACAGCACCTACCACTATCCCCACCATCACCATCGCCACAGCACCTACCACCATCACCACCACAACCACAGCTACCACCATCTGTGGTATACACAAGATCAGGTCCAGGGGTCACATACCGTCAGTTCTCCCCAGGGGTCAACATTACAATAATGCCATACACATCTCTTATATGCTTTCCAACCCACCTTCTGTCATCTCAACCCACCTTCTGTCATCTCAACCCACCTTCTGTCCTCTCAACCCACCTTCTGTCATCTCAACCCACCTTCTGTCATCTCAACCCACCTTCTGTCATCTCAACCCACCTTCTGTCATCTCAACCCACCTTCTGTCATCTCAACCCACCCTCTGTCATCTCAACCCACCTTCCGTCATCTCAACCCACCTTCTGTCATCTCAACCCACCTTCTGTCATCTCAACCCACCTTCTGTCATCTCAACCCACCTTCCGTCATCTTAACCCACCTTCTGTCATCTCAAACCACCTTCTGTCATCTCAACCCACCTTCCGTCATCTCAACCCACCTTCTGTCAGCTCAACCCACCTTCTGTCATCTCAACCCACCTTCTGTCATCTCAACCCACCTTCCGTCATCTCAACCCACCTTCCGTCATCTCAACCCACCTTCTGTCATCTCAACCCACCTTCTGTCATCTCAACCCACCCTCTGTCATCTCAACCCACCTTCCGTCATCTCAACTCACCCTCTGTCATCTCAACCCACCCTTCCGTCATCTCAACCCACCCTCTCGTCATCTCAACCCACCTTCTGTCATCTCAACCCACCTTCCGTCATCTCAACCCACCCTCTCTCATCTCAACCCACCCTCTGTCATCTCAACCCACCTTCCGTCATCTCAACCCACCTTCCGTCCTCTCAACCCACCTTCCGTCATCTCAACCCACCTTCTGTCATCTCAAACCACCTTCTGTCATCTCAACCCACCTTCTGTCATCTCAACCCACCTTCCGTCATCTCAACCCACCTTCCGTCCTCTCAACCCACCTTCTGTCATCTCAACCCACCTTCTGTTATCCCATATTACATAATAAACCCCGTGGCCTCTGTATCCTCCACCCCACAAGGGAAGGGGGGTGCGGCGGTGGAGGGAGGAGGAGGAGGTTTTCCCGAGCACAATACCCGGTGGGACCCACACCCCCAGGGTTAGTGTAAGTCGGCTTCTACCCCAGGGTGGGCGGCGAGGGGCTGGAAGCGACCCCTCTCCGTTCCCACACGTCCATCAGATGAACGAAGATTACGTCCACACTTATCTTCATAGACCTTTGTCTTATATATAATATATATGTATATATATATATATATATATATATATATATATATATATATATATATATATATATATATAGTGTACTACGTGTGATATATAATTCCTCCAGTATCATATATAAAAATGCATCAGCATAATGCATGAATTATAGTCTTATAATTCATACTTTATATATATATATATATATATATATATATATATATATATATATATATATATATATATATATATATATATATGACAATACCTACATTTCATGCGTGTCTATAAGATGATATAACTTTACACAGAGGTGATATATGAGGGACGTACCGGCGCGTACAATGACGGAGAACTGGAACGGTAAATATTCGCACGAGATTGGACGCGAAGTGTCGCGAGGTTTGATCGAAACGTTCAATGCGAAGGTTTCGTGAAGCCTACGTCGCTATATACTTACTTACGGAGCCCTTCGGCCATATACCCCCTCCTGCAGCACAAAAAGGAATGATATCGGCTCGCCTCTCCCTCCTACAGGAGCTCCACGAGATCCGGCAGCCCGATATCGGCTCGCCTCTCCCTCCTACAGGAGCTCCACGAGATCCAGCAGCCACATACTTAACCTATGGGACGACTGCCCCACCTCTTGTACCTGTCGCCTCTCCCTCCTGCAGGAGCTCCACGAGATCCGGCAGCCACATAGTTAACGTATGGGAGGACTGCTCCACCTCCTCCTATGCCAGCATTCATCACCTCACCACATCATCCTACACACTGTACCCCAGCACATCACCTCTGTGTTTATCTTATGAACACCGCGTCGTTACACGTGTTCCTAAACGTTCAACGTGAAGACTGCTAGTGCCATTCAACGAGAAGGCTGCCCGTAGTGTTCAACGAAAAGCGTATCCTGACGTTCAAAGAGAAGTTTTTAGAAAGCTGCTTGTAACGTTCAACGAGAAAGTAGGTCGTAACGTTCAACGGGAAAGTAGCTCGTAACGTTCAACGAGAAAGGAGCTGGTAACGTTCAACGAGAAACCTGCTCACAACGTTCAACGAGAGAGCACCTCGTAACGTCGTTCAACGAGAGAGGTTCCAGTCGGCTGTCGGCAGCGTTTCAATAAGATCTGATCCCGCGTCTGACGTACAAGACGATCGCCTCAACCACCGGCGAGGAAGCCCCTCACATGGGGCACGAGGTGAAGGGGTTCGAACCCTGGTTCTCCATCACGCCCTGACAAATGCGCACAGTTCCCCCCCAAACCCCTTATCTCTTTATCTGGCCTTCCAGCAGCACGCCCTCTCTGGCTGACGACGAATGGCGGGCCTTTCCTTCCAGGGCCTTGTGCTGACGGCGTGGCTTCCTTATCTGAGTCAAGCCCTCAGGGCAATGAGTCTAATGACGGATGAGTTTACTCATACTCATACTCATTGTATATCCTCCTGTCTATCTGTCTGTCTATCTGTCCAAACCATGTGAGTGATGAATCATCATTATCACCACGCACAAATCCTCCTGTCTATCTATGTCTATCTGCCTGTCTATCTCTCTGTCTGTCTGTCTCTTATACGAGTGATGACTCAGCATCATCCATCATGAATCCCCTCCCCCCCCTTCTGTCTATCTATCGATCTATCCGTCTATGAAAGTGTCGCTATGTCAACGTGCTATAACCTATCACACAATACAACATTTCTAACTGATAAAAGATAAAAAAAAAAAACTATCTATTATTCCTACTATCCACAGATGTCCATTCTCCCTTCCCGAGATGTGGGTAGGTCTTCCTTGAATCATTACACAAAATTACTGCTGGGATATATATATTTGACAATCACGTTTACCAAATGGCGTCCTAGCTTCGTCTCTTCGATGTATATCAACTGACTGTTACATTTCTCTCTTGTGTCTCCCTTGATGATGTGATTATGACACGAAAGTGCACTTGGGAACTTATCATGTCTCATTTTCCCCGTGGACTCATAGGAATATCTTGATCACGCACAAAATTGTGATCCTTTCCAATATATATATATATATATATATATATATATATATATATATATATATATATATATATATATATACATATCCCAGAGAGCCAGTTGTATATCCCAGTGGTCTACAATATCCGCAGTGGGCGCCGGCTAGACAGATCAGAATATCTTGCTGGTAAGTCATATTTACAGCCACATTTATCTCCTGTGAAAACCCACTCCGCCGGCTCCACTGTCCCCAAGGAATGTAGTTTAGGAGTCTCATTTCTACTGTCCTGCCGGAGTCTGTTCCCCCATCCTCCTCCCCACACCAAAGGCAGGGAAGTGAAAGAAATATATATATTTTTCTCTTTCTTGGCTTATCGTAAGAAGGCTAAGGATGTCAGAGACACACGTACACACACACACAGACACACACACACACACACACACAGACACACACCTCAAAATAACCATCCTTTATGGTCATTGCCTTCAACACTCTTAGGATCCCCTTTTTATAAACGAGTTTCACCCTCTTTCCTTCGCACACCTCGATCACAAGGAGACTTCCCAAACCCCCGTCGTTGTAAAAAAAACCCCAAGACATTTGCTTCTCCTCCTCCTCCTCCTCCTCCTGCCGCTCATCTCGCACACTTCCTCTATACACACAACACATCAACAACCGACCTTCCAACCCCCAAAGTTCTTTGATTCTTCTGGGGCCAAAGACAGCGCGCTGCATTGAGGCAGACGCCGCTATTCAATAACGCTATGGCTGAACTTGGACAGACATTAGCCTCACTTCTTCCCCCATCTTACAACCTATCATAACCCTCACTTCTTCCCTATCTTACAACCTATTATAACCATCACTTCTTCCCCATCTTACAACCTATCATAACCATCACTTCTCCCGCATCTTACAACCTATCATAACCACCACTTCTCCCATCTTACAACCTATTATAACCATCACTTCTTCCCCCATCTTACAACCTATCATAACCATCACTTCCCCCGTCTCACAACCTATCACAACCACAACATTAAACATTCACGGCGACAGGGAGAGGCCCTTGGGGGACACCCGCCTTGATTCTAAGCTAATCTCTCCTACCGCCATTTCCTGCGCCATTTGCGTTCTCGACGAACGGTTTCGACTCGCCGTCAAAAATCTGAGGTCCCCAGTTTCACCCCCCAACCAGGCTCACAGCTTTAGCGAGGAGCGCCCACCAGCATATATTTGGTCGATCTGTTCGTTCCTGGAGAGCTTTTTAAAAAAAAAAAGAAGATGAAGGCCGTCCATTTCGTGTGGTACGGAACGATAACTTGGGCAGGGTGGGTGGGTGTCCGGCGTTATCACGTCGGGTAACGAGTCGCCCCTCGCTGCCTGGCGACCACCTGGGCACCTAGCAGGCTACCTGGCTAGGAAAATCCAGCTGGGCGCCTAGCAGGCTAGTAGAAGGCATACCTGACTTGTAAAATGCTACCAGTTGGGCACCTAGCAAGCTAGCCTAAGAGGTGGCTACCTGGACTAGCAGGCTAGGAGGAGGCTACCTGGACTAGCAGGCTAGGAGGAGGCTACCTGGACTAGCAGGCTAGGAGGAGGCTACCTGGACTAGCTAGGCTAGGAGGAGGCTACCTGGACTAGTAGGCTAGGAGGAGGCTACCTGGACTAGCAGGCTAGGAGGAGGCTACCTGGACTAGCAGGCTAGGAGGAGGCTACCTGGACTAGCTAGGCTAGGAGGAGGCTACCTGGACTAGTAGGCTAGGAGGAGGCTACCTGGACTAGTAGGCTAGGAGGAGGCTATCTGGACTAGCAGGCTAGGAGGAGGCTACCTGGACTACCATACCTTTTCTACTCACTCGCTCTCCTAACTTAAAAATGTCTCTCTCACCCTTCCTCCCTCTTCCCGCTGCTCGCACGCCTCCTCCCGCTGCTCGAACGCCTCTTCCCGCTGCTCGAACGCCTCTTCCCCCTGCTCGCACGCCTCTTCCCGGTGCTCGAACGACTCTTCCCGCTGCTCGAACGCCTCTTCCCGCTGCTCGAACGCCTCTTCCCGTTCCTCGAACGCCTCGTCCCCCTGCTCGAACGCCTCTTCCCGCTGCTCGAATGCCTCTTCCCGCTGCTCGCACGCCTCTTCCCGCTGCTCGAACGCCTCTTCCCGCTGCTCGAACGCCTCTTCCCGCTGCTCGCACGCCTCTTCCCGCTGCTCGAACGCATCTTCCCGCTGCTCGCACGCCTCTTCCCGCTGCTCGAACGCCTCTTCCCCCTCCACCACCATCATCACTCCTCCCGCTTCAGGCCCCGCTAAGAGACAACATCCCCTTCTTCTTTATACCTCACATTAACGACCTTCAATTCTCCCGCGCCCAATTAATTCTCTGTCTCCCGCCAACATAAAAATTAGCCTTTAACTAACTAGCGCCACATATCTCCAACATATGTAGCTGGTTTTACCCTCGCTGTACGTTACAGGTTCTCCGTAATCAGAGCAGGAGCAAAACTCGAAAACCAATTACCCTTTTTTTTTCCCTCCTCCCTCTCTGTCGCAAGTGCCTCGGTAAAGCATGGAGGCCATTCAAGAACCCACCCGCTCACTCACTACACCTCTCTCTTCTCGAACTAGATTATCCGGCGATGCTGACGCCAGCCGGTGATGCTGACGCCAGCCGGTGATGCTGACACACCTCGGGATGGAGGAGCCCGACGCGCAGGCATTACCCTTCCCGTAGCGCGAGGACCGTAAATCCGACACTTCGTTCGACACTTCTTCAGGAAACTCAATTTCATTTCGACTTCGATGTGCTCCCTGGTCGTCCGCGCCTCTCTCTCCCTGCCACGTACGTAATGAACCCACCGTTACCACCTCCTCCTCCTCCTCCTCGAACCCCGTCCTTCACGTTCGAGGTCCTACTCCCACTACCATCTGGCAGGACTTCCCTGCACGTTCTAGGACTCCCAACACCATCTGGCAGGACTTCCCTGCACGTTCTAGGACTCCCACTACCATCTGGCAGGACACCCCCTTTCCCCGTTCTGGGAGTGGAAGCCCCATGGACAATAGCAGGCTCGGGCCATCCGTGGCAGTGTTTGCACAACAGGAGCAACACCGACTCATTTTCTCACTTGTTTAAACTGTTCGACCTGGCCATTGTGCTGTCCTCCCTCCTCCTTTCCCCTCCCCTCCCTGCTTCTTTCATATATTTCTTTTATTTTTTTCTTAATTTACGCTGCTTTTTTATACTTCCTTCTTCATTCATTTCTCTCTTTCGCCATTTCATTCATTCGCGCCTCCCCCAATGCATGCTTCATTCCTCCACACTTTTACAGTAAACTAATCAATTTTCTTTCAAGCGTACTTTTAGGTACTCTTTGTTGACACAGTCCTCAGGGGAAATGGTCGGTCTGAACCATCAATGTATCGACCTAATGTATTGTTGTATTCTGTACCATTTTCGTTTACTTCTTAAATGCCTCGTAATATTTTACTCTCTTTTCACTGTGGCCTACACGTCACGGGCAAAGGGATATATATATATATATATATATATATATATATATATATATATATATATATATATATATATATATATATATATATATATATTCCTATGAGTCCACGGGGGAAATGAAACACGATAAGTTCCCAAGTGCACTTTCGTGTAATAATCACATCATCAGGGGAGATACAAGAAAGAAACATAAGTCAATTGATATACAACGAAGAGATGTAGATGTGTGTGTGTGTGTGTGTGTGTGTGTGTGTGTGTGTGTGTGTGTGTGTGTGTGTGTGTGTGTGTGTTTTCTCAATACATATGATCGCTGGTTTTTATCATTTTCATATATATAACGTTCTATACTCGCTATCATTCTTTTATGATATTTATGAAAGAAACATGGAAGCAGTTCTGTATGAAAACACACATCTGTTTGGCACAAACAGACAACCCCTGTCTGTATGACTAGCGTTGTTGACTCATAAAACACACTTCGTAGAGCCAGGCAAACAAGAGATCTTCCCAGTTAATTAGTTCAGATGTACGAACTTCACCCTTGGAATAATAGCATTGCCAACCCTGCTCCTGAAACCCAACTTCAGGTTCTAAATCTGAAACACTTTCCTGCCTTTGAGTTTGAGTGTCAATAGAAGTTTGAAATACTCCACGTCTAACAGCTCTTAAATTTCAAAGAACTACAATTTCACTTCGAACATCACAAAGCTCCCCTTCCTTCTCCTTCTCAGACGCCGTCTGTGAGGCACACTTCTCATACTTCGCTCACAGAGTCTGTGAGTCTTGGTTGTGAACCTCCCTGGGGAGCTGAGAACACTCTCCCCTCCTCCTCCTTAGGATAATCTCCCATCAGTTATCTCCCCAGGTACATTATCATCGAACTCCTGAAGTCAATTTCTCAGTCGTTCACCAGCGATGCATGAACGAGCCTTCGGCCACAAGGGATGGAGGGATTCTTCGGAAACACCACCACAATGGCACCTTCACCGCTGAATAATCCACTGAGGGGAAATCCATCTGTATTCACCATGTTTTCCCCCTCACTCACTCAACTACTCATACGCCTACAGTCAACTGACCCATCCTCTTCCTTCCCTACTCCCTCCTTCCCTCCCTTGTAGGAATACCAGGCCGGGTCCTACGTGCCCTGTGGATCCTGCAGCGCCTTCTACTGCCATCCACAGTAGACTACAGAGTCGAAGGCTCAACGAGGAACGGGCGGGGCGGGCGGGCGGTGAGGGGGGGGGACGTCCTCTAGGACAGAGGCTGGAGTAACACCAGCCATGGCGTTGTCTCTGGCCAGACTACGCATACACGCGCCCTAGACACCAGTGGGAGCAGCGACAATCTTTTGAGAAGAGGGGGCGGTCGTAGGCTCGTGTGACGGGGCGGACGAGTCAATGGAGCCAGGTCTTCGGTCTTGGTGACTTGTCAATACGTCTCACCGTTGTCTGTCTTCCCTCCCTCTTCTCGTCCCCATACCTCTGCTTCCTCCTCTACACTGCTCTGTCCGGGCATCTGCCACAGCCTTACCACTCCTCTATACTATCAACAAACGACCAGATCCTCTACCACATCCTTATCACGCCTTATTGGTATCAACAAACGACCAGATCCTCTACCACATCCTTATCACGCCTTAATGGTATCAACAAACGACTAGATCCTCTACCACATCTTTATCACTCCTCTATACTATCAACAAACGACCAGATCCTCTACCACATCCTTAATGCTATCAAAAAAAATGACCCAGATCCTATATGTGTATCTCTGGCCCGGTCGAGGGGAAGGGAGGCGCCTCAGCTCAAATAAAAAGGATTTGCTCGTCCGGTTTGAGCTGTATCTGGCCCGGGTGGATAGAGACGCGGCTTCTGACTAGCCTGGAGGAGGACCCGAACCCCTCCCCCAAGCCCGGCTGGACCAGAGCGCTTCCAGCTGGGCTTGCCAGCTGGAATTTAAGGGGCCTGCCAGACAGACATCTTGAGGCCTCTGGAATAGCCTAGCCGCCCCGCCCCGCCCCGCCCCGGGATGCAACCACTGGCAACATCTTTACGGCTCTTGCGAGACCGTCTCGGAGTCTGGGGGTATGGGCGCGGGTGTCTCATGACATATTCAACGCTGAAAGCTTTTCCCCCCCCCGACCAAAAGTGAAGTCATATTCAATAAAGTGTCCCGGGGTGGTGGTGGTGTTGTTCTCTCTCTCTCTCTCTCTCTCTGTCTCTCTCTCTCTCTCTCTCTCTCTCTCTCTCTCTCTCTCTCTCTCTCGTAACATCTTCAGTCACTGAGGGCCTCCGGCTGCCTGAAGGTAGAGTTGATCCCTCTGCTTTGTTGATGGTGAGGATCATCTCTAACGACATTATCGGTCGAGTGTGATCATGCCCTGTGGCGGGATTGGCCCAGTGTACACAGTTCCTCCCTCCCGTTTTCTCTGCTCCGAGACTCTGTCTATCTCCTCCTCCATTTTTTCTCTCTCTCTCTCTCTCTCTCTCTCTCTCTCTCTCTCTCTCTCTCTCTCTCTCATCCATTACACTTCTCCTCCTTCTTCTTCTCCTCCTCTTCCAGTCCTGTGTCTCCTTCTAGTTCCCTTCCTTCTCCCACACCTCTTCCGTAACCGATCCTCCTCCCCCCTCCCCTCATCAGAGGGGAAGCCACAAGAACCGCCAGCCTCATCCCCCCCCCCCCCCGATACAGAACCCCCCCTGTCTCCACCTAACCTAACCTTCACGAACAGTATCTTCCCCTTCTCTTGTCATACCGACATCTGGCGCTCCGTCTTAATACACGCCTCACCTCACGCTAAAAGATTGAAGAATAATGTTAACGAAACCACTGTATGAAACACCACGGGAGCCTGATGGAACATGCCTCCCTCACAACCTGATGCATACAAATGATAAACTAGACGTCTTTGGGAGAGTGCTGTCCTTCCCTCACGCCTCTACCCTCCCTACGGAGGCGGGAAAGTTCCAAGTACTGGACGCGCTTTGTTCACAGTCTTGTCGCATTTTATTTCCTGGTGTTCTATAACTGAGAAAAGCTTTGATCTAAACTCGGTTTACTTCTACAAAACTTGGTTTACTTCTGAAAAAAAATTTGGTTTATTTCTACAAAACTTGATTTACTTCTACAAAACTAGGTTCACTTCTACAAAACTTGGTTTATTTCTACAAAACTTGGTTTACGTCTACAAAACCCGGTTCATTTCTCCTAAACTGTGTCGCGTCAGTGAGGTCAGCGGTGTGTGTGTGTGTGTGTGTGTGTGTGTGTGTGTGTGTGTGTGTGTGTGTGTGTGGGGACGGGGGAGAAAGATCCTCTTACCCCCACAGCAGTCCATCCCCCACAGCAGTCCATCCCCTTGCCACTCATCCCCCCGTAGAATAATACATGAACCATTTACTTACACGACATAAATCCCTGCGCTACGTTAAGTGGTACAGCAGCCTTCCCTCCGTTCCCCCGCGCCCCGCACACACACACACACCATGACCACCTCGACATACACTGAATTAAATGCTTTATGCAGTTCACGGATGAGTTATACACAGACAAACACACACACACACACACACACACACAGACCCAAGGTCGAGTGGCTGAATACATACATACACACTGCTCTCAGCCTCTCTCTCTCTCTCTCTCTCTCTCTCTCTCTCTCTCTCTCTCATACATACACACTGCTCTCAGCCTCTCTCTCTCTCTCTCTCTCTCTCTCTCTCTCTCTCTCTCTCTCTCTCTCTCTCTCTCTCTGAGGTTCCCCTGGTGTCCATTTGATCATCACATTCGCGTCGTGTTTGCAGCCAGCGCCATAGAAATTGCATGTACGATTGACCGGTAACGATGGGGAAGCGGCTATATCCAGCACGCTCCAGCTCCTCTGGTGGTGTGTGTGTGTGTGTGTGTGTGTGTGTGTGTGTGTGTGTGTGTGTGTGTGTGTGTGTGTGTGTGGGTGGGTGTGTGTGTTCTCGTGTGGTGTGGTGGTAGCGGCAGTATGGACCAGCACTGCACCATACTGTGTGGTGTGGTGGTGGTGGGGTGGTGTGTGGTGGTGGGTCTCTCCTGTGGTGTGGTGGTGGTGGTGTGGTGGTGGTGGGGTGTGTGTTGTGGTGTGTATGTGTGGTGGAGTGTATGTGGGGGTGTGAGTGGTGGTGGTTTGGATATGTGCAGTGGTGTGAATGTGTGTGGTGGCGGTGTGGATGTGTGTGTTGTTGTGGTGTGGGTGTGTGTGTGGTAGCGGTGTGTGTGTGGTAGGTGCAGTATGGACCGTCAGCACTGCATCACGGGCCCCAGTCATGATTGTGGTGGCTGGTGGTGGTGGGTGGTGGTGGCTGGTGGCTGGCGGTGGTGGCTGGTGGTGGCTGGTGGCTGGTGGTGGTGGTGGCTGGTGGTGGCTGGTGGCTGGTGGTGGTGGTGTAAGGCCACAATACTCTCACACATCCCTGATACATCCACATCCACCCACCCAGGGAGGAAATCCGATTATGGAAGATTCAATTGTAAGTTCCTTGACTTTGGTTCGGTCGGCAACCCACTCCATAAAGACATTTCCAGCCCACCCTACCCCACCCCTCTCTCTCTCTCTCTCTCTCTCTCTCTCTCTCTCTCTCTCTCTCTCTCTCTCTCTCGTGCGCGCGAGGGTGGATACACCACCACAACACACACACACACACACACACACACACACACCATACCGTGGTGAACGCCAACCCCGAACTGGGGCCTGTGATGTGGTGCACAAGGGGGGGGGGGAGGGAACGTACACACCAGCAACAAGAGAAGACCACCACCACCTCACCAGGGGGGGGAGGGGTATATACATATATAAGACCATCCATGCCTCCTAGTGATTGGGGCGCCACAGGCCCCCCCCCCCCCCCATCGTGCATGCCCCATACCCTTCTCCCCCGCCACGCACCTTACCCCCCACCCCCACCCCCTTTCCACTTTCCTGTACGTCACAGCCTCATGTGTCCCGCCATGTGCACCGGTACTACACGGGCAGGTGGGTCACGAGCTGGGGGGGGGGGGGTGTTGGAGGAGCTGGGGGTTGGTGTGAGGGGAGGAGGGAGGGAGGGAGGGAGGGAGGGAGGTAGGTAAGTAAGTAAGTAAGTAAGTAAGTAAGTAAGTAAGTAAGTAAGTAAGTAAGTAAGTAAGTAGGGAGGGAGGGAGGGAGGTAGGTAGGTAAGTAGGGAGGGAGGGAGGGAGGGAGGTAGGTAAGTAGGGAGGGAGGGAGGGAGGGAGGAAAGAGAGGATCAACCCACTCCCTCCCCCTTCTCCTCCCTCCTCCTGCTGCCATTGCAATGTTTATCATGCAACAATCATGCACACGGAGTCCAATCTATCAACTGCAGAAGAGAGAGAGAGAGAGAGAGAGAGAGAGAGAGAGAGAGAGAGAGAGAGAGAGAGAGAGAGAGAGAGCTCCCCCCCTCCCCCCCCAACACCCCATTACAGAGACGCTGACAACTTCATTAACTTTGTGAAAGGTCTGGTGATGGGGGGGGGGGGGGGCGGCCTGCAGCCACTGTGGCAGCTGGAGAGGGGGGGGGGATGGGGAAGGGGGGGAAGGGGGGTTGTTGTTGTTGTTGTTGGTGGAGTACTGGGGTGGAGGGAGGGGGGGGGGTTGGTTGGAGAACCTGGCAACAACAAAAACAACAACAAAAACCCCCTTCCCTCCCCCCCTGAGAATCGTGGGGGGGGGGGGGGGGGCTGGCAGCCACGACACGACTTAATGAGAGGTCATCTCTGGGGGTCAGTGGGGGGAGGGGGAGGGGAGGGGGTGATGGTGGTGGCTGTGTGTGTAAACCATCCAGTGCTGCTCTCCCAGCAGCAGCAGGGAGAGGCGGGCTACCTTAGACCCGAGGGCGGGAGGGAGGAGCGTGGGGGTCCTACCTTACTGGGGGTTGGTTGGGGGTTGAGGTAGGCTACCTTAGACCTGAGGGAGGGAGGGAGGGAGGGAGGGAAGGAGGGAGGGAGGGAGGGAGGGAGGGAGGGAGGAAGGAAGGAAGGAAGGAAGGAAGGAAGGAAGGAAGGAGCGTGGGTGTGGGTGTGATCCCTTACTGAGGGTTGGTGAGGGGTGAGGGGTTGGGGAGGGGTGAGGGGTTGGGGAGGGGTGAGGGGTGAGGGTTGGTGAGGGGTGAGGGTTGGTGAGGGGTGAGGGTTGGTGAGGGGTGTGGGGTTGGTGAGGGGTGAGGGTTGGTGAGGGGTGAGGGTTGGTGAGGGGTTGGTGAGGGGTTGGTGAGGGGTTGGTGAGGGGTTGGTGAGGGGTTGGTGAGGGGTTGGTGAGGGGTTGGTGGTGAGGGGTTAAGGTGAGCGGAGAGCACTCAGTGTGGCAGACAGATGGCCGGTGGACAATCAGATCATCCACTTTGCTCACGTGCATCAGCCAGCTCGTCACGACTCACCTCTCACCCCACACTACCACCTCTCTCTCCCTCCCTCCCTGCTCTCTCTCTCTCTCTCTCTCTCTCTCTCTCTCTCTCTCTTTCTCCCCAAACGCGCTAACACATCCATTGTCTTCCCTTTCCACTCACTTCCGCCCCTCTCCCCACTTATCCTCCCCACACACACACACACACACACACACACACACACACACACATACACACTACTGACACCCCACCAATGTCTCCCCCTCCTCTCCCAGCCTCTCACCACGTGCGAGCCAACATCTCATCACCCCTGCACCCCTTCCGTTGGGGAGTGTAAAATCTTCTGGGGGTGACTTTAGGGGAAGTCTTGCTCTGTGCTCCCCACCCACGATGTGGCTAGCCAGCGGGGAGAAAAATATATGTATGTATATATATATATATACATATATATGGAGGAAGTGAAGTGTTTTAGATATCTGGGAGTGGATCTGTCAGCGGATGGAACCATGGAAGCGGAAGTGGATCATAGGGTGGGGGAGGGGGCGAAAATTTTGGGAGCCTTGAAAAATGTGTGGAAGTCGAGAACACTATCTCGGAAAGCAAAAATGGGTATGTTTGAGGGAATAGTGGTTCCAACAATGTTGTATGGTTGCGAGGCGTGGGCTATGGATAGAGATGTGCGCAGGAGGATGGATGTGCTGGAAATGAGATGTTTGAGGACAATGTGTGGTGTGAGGTGGTTTGATCGAGTAAGTAACGTAAGGGTGAGAGAGATGTGTGGAAATAAAAAGAGCGTGGTTGAGAGAGCAGAAGAGGGTGTTTTGAAATGGTTTGGGCACATGGAGAGAATGAGTGAGGAGAGATTGACCAAGAGGATATATGTGTCGGAGGTGGAGGGAACGAGGAGAAGAGGGAGACCAAATTGGAGGTGGAAAGATGGAGTGAAAAAGATTTTGTGTGATCGGGGCCTGAACATGCAGGAGGGTGAAAGGAGGGCAAGAAATAGAGTGAAGTGGAGTCATGTGGTATACAGGGGTTGACGTGCTGTCAGTGGATTGAAGCAAGGCATGTGAAGCGTCTGGGGTAAACCATGGAAAGCTGTGTAGGTATGTATATTTGCGTGTGTGGACGTGTGTATGTACATGTGTATGGGGGGGGGGGGGGGGGGGTTGGGCCATTTCTTTCGTCTGTTTCCTTGCGCTACCTCGCAAACGCGGGAGACAGCGACAAAGTAAAAAAAAAAAAAAAAAAAAAAAATATATATATATATGTATGTATATATATATATATATATATATATATATATATATATATATATATATATATATATATATATATATATATATTGGAAAGGATCACAATTTTGCGCGTGATCAAGATATTCCTATGAGTCCACGGGGAAAATGAAACAGGAAAAGTTCCCAAGTGCACTTTCGTGTAATAATCACATCATCAGGGGAGACACAAGAGAGAGATATAACAGTCAGTTGATATACATCGAAGAGACGAAGCTAGGACGCCATTTGGTAAACATGTGATAGTCCAAAATCACATCATCAGGGGAGACAGAGAGGAAACACAATGACAATACACACACATCTCCCCTGAGCAATAGGTCATTCATGACACAGTAAAGTCACAATACAAGGATACAGTTTGCCGAAGGAAGCCATTAACGTCGAGAGAGAGAAAGAAAAATATATCTTTACGTTCCAATAATAAAAATGAGGCGACTCTATTACTCTCACGGGATAAATTTATCTTTTTCTTAAAAAAAGGACAGAGGGAATGTGAAGAAGTCGTGTACACACACATACACACATAAGATCGTCAACACGACAGTCGCCGGAACCAGGGAAGAAACGACCAATGAATGAGAGAGAGAGAGAGAGAGAGAGAGAGAGAGAGAGAGAGAGAGAGAGAGAGAGAGAGAGAGAGAGAGAGAGAAGGGGAGGGAGGGACAAAGGCCTCGCGAGAGCGGCCTGGCCGGGTACGAGGACAGTGAGAGCGGCCCGGGTGAGTACGAGGACAGTGAGAGCGATCCGAGCGGGTACGAGGACAGTGAGAGCGGTCCGAGCGGGTACGAGGACAGTGAGAGCGGCCCGAGCGGGTACGAGGACAGTGAGAGCGGTCCGAGCAGGTACGAGGACAGTGAGAGCGGCCCGGGTGAGTACGAGGACAGTGAGAGCGGCCCGGGTGAGTACGAGGCCAGCGAGAGCGGCCCGAGCGGGTACGAGGACAGTGAGAGCGGCCAGGGCCAGCAGAGGCCAGTGAGAGCGGCCAGGGCCAGCAGAGGCCAGTGAGAGCGGCCCGGGTGAATACGAGGACAGTGAGAGCGGCCCGGGCCAGCAGGAGGCCAGTGAGAGCGGCTGGGAGCGGAGGAGCCAGGCCAGGACTGGGGGTATGACAATAATCATTATGATTCAACAACTTGCCCCTCTCACCACTCTCCCTATCTTGCCCCTCTCCCTATCTTGCCCCTCTCACCACTCTCCCTATCTCGCCCCTCTCCCTATCTTGCCCCTCTCACCACTCTCCCTATCTTGCCCCCCATCTCTCCCTCATCTTGCCCCTCCACTCCCCTCCCCCATCTTGCCCCCTCCACACCCCCATATCCTCACTTCTTGCTAATTCCGGGAAAGTTTCCCAGTGTAGACAACCGTTGTTAGTCTGACTTCCTGGAAAACGGAAAAAAAATTCAATCCTTCGCCACACATCTCCCTCACTTTGGCTGGAAATGATCACGTGTCCTGTGTGAGGCTGGACCATTATGTGTTATCTTGGTCAAGATAACTCACAATACTGTGAGGCTGGATCATTATGAGTCGTCTTGGCTAAGATAACTCACAATGAGGCTAGACTTCTGGTGTGTTATCTTGACCGAGACGACCCACTCTCATTGTGAGGCAGTGGTGAGTTATCTTGACTGAGACGACCCACTCTCATTGTGAGGGAGGGCAGGGTCCTCCTGTCGTGCTAGCCAGCCAAGATAACTCACTACCTCATGTTATCTCCCTCATCATCTCCCTCAGAGACGCACCTTGGCCAGCAGTGTATCCGCTGAAATACACCCAAGGACGAAGAAGAAGAAGAGGAGGGGGAAGAGGAAGAGGAGGAAGAGGAAGAGGAAGAGGAAGGAGCCCCATGGTCTTTAAATCGAGTTCATCCGTGACCCCAAGAGAAAAGAGGCTTTGGTCAAGAGAGAAGAGGTAGCGAAAGCTTTGCGGAAGACGAAACCCGGCAAGGCGGCGGGTGTGGATGGCTTCTTCATCAAGTCTGCCAATAACTCACACAAGCGACGTAGACCAAACTCAAGAGTCTACTTCAACTGGTTTACATGACCTTGTAGACTACCGAGTCTCCTTTAGCATCGTAAAACCAAACTCTATATGGTCCAACATAACACAGTCTTGAGCCAAACGCTTGTCAACTTATGAACTACGGGGTCAAAAGGCCATACGAAGAATAATGGGAGAAAGCTATGCAAATACAACACGCGAGGTTATCAATCTTTTGAATAAATAAGGCCATCATATTTATGGTCTGAAAGGCGTCTCTTACCTAAACTTATATCAACAATAAATCACCAAAGATTGATGCTTCCATTAAACAAACTGTCTCGATAAATTCTTTTTTTTTTTTAAATCTTAAGTCATTTAAAAAAAATCATGTTTCCTCACACGGGCATTCATTGTCTAAGAAGAGGATGAAGAGTGTAAACAGCATGTTTTTAAAGGTCCTTCCTATGGGGAAAAGGAAGACTCACTCATCCACTGAAGTGACATCAGTGAAACTCTTGACAATGGAAAATGAGAGGGGTTCGAATCCTGGATGAACATTCCGTCACACTAGACCAAAATACGTGGAAAAAAATATACGTAAAAAAAAAAAGTAAAAATAATGTACTTCAATAAATTGACATTTTATCATAAACATCTCTTATCAGATACCAAGTTAGAAAAATATATAAACCACTTCGTCCTTCTATACTGTATAGAAGCAATGTGTAGTTATGGCCATGTTGATGAGAAATGTGTTTCAACATTCACCTATCATATGTGCAACCCAAACACACACACACACACACACACACACACACACACACACCTTCTCCACCCCTCCACTTCGATTAAAGGGGGGTAGGGGGGGAAACACATCCATATTTATCTACCTTACCACATCTACTATTGTCTACTACGACAATTCTCTCAAACACCATCCCCATCACAGTGGTTTGTTCTTTGCCTGGGCCAGCCTTCTGATGTGTTCTTTCACATTCCACTCGAGAAACAGAAGGCAAGTCTAGGCAGTGGTGACACATTGCCACTGTGTCTGTAAATCTACCACAGGAACTGGTAAATCATAACTTACAGCTTACTGATTTACATAAATCATAACTGATTTGTATATAGATGTAGACTCAATTATCTCAACTTTCATCTAAAGTTCCCTCCCTCCCCACACGCTGCAATTCCTCTTAAAAGTAATCTATAATGTAATCTATAAATGTAATTGACGTAACAAAAGGAATGAATTACATTCACAAAATATCTAACGCAGGGCCTGGCTGGCTCACGTCATGGAGAACACACACACCAGCTGAGGATTGTAGCGCAACCAGGGGGTTTGGGAGATGACTGCATTATCATTGGGTCGTCATGCACTCACAGGACAAAGTAGGATCGAGAGTTCGTGGACGACCCCACAGCGAGGGTCGTGGACGACCTCACAGCGAGGGTAGTGGACGACCTCACAGCGAGGGTCGTGGAGGACCTCACAGTGAGGCCAGTGGACGACCTCACAGCGAGGGTCGTGGACGACCTCATAGATTGTGGACTTCACAATGAGTGAGGCCAGTGGACGACCTCACAGCGAGTGAGGCCAGTGGACGACCTCACAGTGAGTGAGGCCAGTGGACGACCTCACAGAGTGAGGCCAGTGGACGACCTCATAGTGAGTGAGGCCAATGGACGACCTCACAGTGAGTGAGGCCACTGGACGACCTCACAGTGAGTGAGGCCAGTAGACGACCTCACAGTGAGTGAGGCCAGTGGACGACCTCATAGTGAGTGAGGCCAGTGGACGACCTCACAGTGAGTGAGGCCAGTGGACGACCTCAGAGGGAAGGGTCGTGAACGACCCTCCCAGGCACCATTTTACAAAAAAAAAAGGAATATTTTTCCCTGAACCAAAAGATAATTACCCTAAGCTATTCCAAGAGAGAGAGAGAGAGAGAGAGAGAGAGAGAGAGAGAGAGAGAGAGAGAGAGAGAGAGAGAGAGAGAGAGAGAGAGAGAGATGGTAAAAAGCCAACCAAAATACTTTAATAAAAGTTTGCCAAAATATGGAAGCCAACCAAAATACTTAAAAGATCTGCCAAAATTACGGAAACGAGACATTTTGGTGGGTCAAGGCCCTCGCTCCCTGGCAATGACCCATGACCTGACCCAATACAAGGATGGGAATGAGGTCGCCATAAGGTTAACGAAGGAGCAACAGGGGGAAGAAAAAAAAGGAAAACGCAAAATAAGGCAATTTTACGTGTGGTGCAGTTGTACAGGACTTACGATTCTGCCACGACCAATGACCATGGGATGAAATTATAGCCATCTGCGATCCTGTTTACGACAAGCACGACGGTACGACCCTCGAACACGACGTTACGACCCTCGAGAACGACGGTACGACCCTCGAGCGCGACGATACGACCCTTGAGCACGACGGTACGACCCTCGAGCGCGACGGTACGACCATTGAGTGCGACGGTACGACCCTTGAGCACGACGGTACGGTCCTTGAGCACGCCGGTACGGCCCTTGAGCACGGCGGTACGACCCTGAGCCATGATGGCCAAGCTATGACTTGACCTTTGGGAATCGGGTCAGAGGTCATGCCACCGTATCCAATGAGTTTTGCCATCGTGCTCAAGGGTCGTACCGTCGCGCTCAAAGGGTCGTACCGTCGCGCTCAATGGTCGTACCGTCGTGCTCAAGGGTCGTACCGTCGTGTTCCACATGTTTTAAGGGTCAAACTGCCATTCCAGTATTGTTTTGTTGACCACTTGTTAAAAAGAACAAAACTGAACACGAAGAACATAAACCAAATTTGCATTTGAGTTCAAACATCATACATACCTGTT
Source organism: Panulirus ornatus (assembly GCF_036320965.1). Classification (NCBI taxonomy): domain Eukaryota; kingdom Metazoa; phylum Arthropoda; class Malacostraca; order Decapoda; family Palinuridae; genus Panulirus; species Panulirus ornatus. Next base: position 6,780,210 of record NC_092287.1, read on the forward strand.
AGGATGACGGAGGGAACGAGCCATCTGCATGCACCAATTGGCGACCCATCTGGCACGCCGCCATCTGTGACCCATCTGTCGGACCACCAGCTGCCCACATGACGAGCACATCTTTCGCCCAACTGACCCCCACCCGTCTGCTGCACAGACCCCACAAGATGAACCATCTGTGAGACAGCGGCAGGTCGGGGGGGGGGGGCGCACCACCTGCCTGGAATTAAAAGACCAAACATGAGCGTCAACATGGAAAGGTGTTGGGGGGGAGGAGAACAGGAGGGGGCATAATGACCCTTGACCCAGAACAACCCCCTTCAGTAATTAATGCCATTACCAGGTACACTTACGGAGGGGTGGGCAGAGGGGAAACGGCAGACCCCGGGGTCAGAGAGGTGCCTGTGTACGGACCCTCAGGGACTTGGAGGGTGGGGTGAGGTGGGGGAGAGGAGGGAAAAGGCCACCAGCGGGGGTTTCTTTGTCCAGGCCAAACACTAGGCCCTTCCTAGCTAGGGTCTACCCTGGTCAAACACTGGCCCTACCTTGCTAGGGTCTACCCTGGCCAAACACTGGCCCTATAGCTAGGGGTCTACCCTGGCCAAACATGCCTAGGTCGCATCGCTGCCTTAGCAAACCTAGCAACCCTCACTCAGGGACCTTCCTACCGTCATCGCTTTACCACAGGAGAGAGATCCCTCGTCCCCTAGTGGCAGTTCGGTACCCCAGTACGCCCAACACTCTCTTGTGCCACATCCCCTCTCCTCCACACGCTCAGCCATCGGCTGCCGTTCATAAACCATCAATAACTACCATTACTACTGCAATACAGAACCACACACACACACACACACACACCATGACACCACCCCACCACCACCACCACCAAAATCATCATCCCCCTCTTGCGTTTCCCGTGGCGCCATGTCATCACCACGTCATCAGGTGACCATCCTCCCAGCTGGCCCAGGTGACCACCCTCCCAGCTGGCCCAGGTGACCACCCTCCCAGCTGACCCAGGTGACCACCCTCCCAGCTGGCCCAGGTGACCACCCTCCCAGCTGGCCCAAGTGACCACCCTCCCAGCTGGCCCAGATAACCACCCTTACAGCTGGCCCAGGTAACCACCCTCCCAGCTGGCCCAGATAACCACCCTTCCCAGCTAGTCCAGGTGACCACCCTTACAGCTGGCCCAGGTAACCACCCTCCCAGCTGGCCCAGGTAACCACCCTCCCAAGCTGGTCACCACGTGGCCATCATCAACACAGAGCGCCTCCCTCTCCCTCCTCACACACAACACGTGTGCACCAGCAGCTCCTGTGTTTACCCTTTCAACATGGGAGCCCGACCCGCTTTTCCCTCCCACAGCACCAGCGAGCTAAGCTGTCCCCCCCCCCCCCCCCACAGGCGGTGCACTTTTCATATTAGCGGCGTGACTGTCCCCCTCATTTGCATAATACGGCGGTCATTAATATTCCCGTTTAATGTAGAGAAGAGGCAGTTCAAAAAAAAAAAAAAGAAGGAAAAAAAAACCCATATAGCCACCTTTCATCCTGGCCGGGTATGTGTGTGTGTGTGTGTGTGTGTGTGTGTGTGTACACACATGTTGGTACTACACATACACACAGTCTTCCTCCTCCCTATCCTGGTACATACATGGGCCCCAGATCATTCGTAAATAATCACTATAATTAAATAACTAATATTTATCCTCCCCATTACCTTGACCCTCTCACCACGACGTACTTCCTCTCTCTCTCTCTCTCTCTCTCTCTCTCTCTCTCTCTCTGCTCGCTCCCATTAGCTTCGCCCATCTTACGAACTGACCCTCCCCAAGCATCCTTCTCTTCTCCCCACTCTCTTCTCCCCATCCCAGCTCTCCCTATATACACATCCCTTCACCAGTACCTCATCTCAGGCCATGAGACATCCACCCATCCCTCCCCTCCCTCACTCCCTCATCCCAGCACTAAGCAAGACACTATTCCTCCTCTCCCTCACTCACTCCTTCCTCCTCCCCAGCACTAAGCAAGACACTATTCCTCCTCTCCCTCACTCACTCCTTCCTCCTCCCCAGCACTGAGCAAGACACCATTCCTCCCCTCCCTCACTCCCTCATCCCCAGCACCAACCAAGACACCATTCCTCCCCTCCCTCCCTCACTCCTTCCCATCACCACCCAAGACGTCCACAGGACGGGCCCAGCGCCCCACTTGGCTGGGTTCAGTATATCGCAGCCAATGTCTTCCTTCCTTCCTTCCGGATGTAGATTTTTCCCCACTTTTTTCCCTCCCTCCCTCCCTCCCTCCCTCCGCCAGGTAATAAACTGGTCACCGGCCACGGAAATACAGCTGTGGCGTGATGGTGTGGTGGGTTTATACACTTCCTGCATGACGGCAGGCGCTGAGAGAGAGAGAGAGAGAGAGAGAGAGAGAGAGAGAGAGAGAGAGAGAGAGAGAGAGAGAGAGAGAGAGAGAGAGAGAGAGAGAGAGGACGTCAATATACGACACGTCAGAACGCTACGACAGCTCAGGGAACCCTTGGGCACGTCACGTGGATGAAGGTGTGTGTGTGTGTGTGTGTGTGTGTGTGTGTGTGTGTGTGTGTACACATGGTAGGGTCGTATGGGGGAGGGGGGGAAGGCTGGACCAAGGATCTGTCAGGTCACAGATTCGAACCCCGATCCCGAGGGTCGGTGTGCAGTCAACACTTTAAAACCATCAGGGTTATTATGATGACCCCACTCTCCCTTGTGTGGCTACCCTCTTCTTTACTCCCTGTTCCATCTCTTCCACACTCTCCCTCTCCCTCCCGAGAGTTCGTTCGTGTGTTGGTGCTGTCCAGACCTGCCCGCCCAGGGGCCGATCAGCTCCTGGTCTGAGTGAGTACGTATATGTAGTGGATATTCATCGTGTGATTCACTCTCACACCTTCAGCTGAATCACTCTCACACCTTCAGCTGAATCACTCTCACACCTTCAGCTGAATCACTCTCACACCTTCAGCTGAATCACTCTCACACCTTCAGCTGAATCACTCTCACACCTTCAGCTGAATCACTCTCACACCTTCAGCTGAATCACACTAATGAATCGTGGTGATCATTACTGTGATCAATTTCATCATTTGATCAATCTTCTTTCACTGTCTCAACTAAAAACATCCCCCTCTCCCACAACCCCTCCCTCCCCAACCCACTTTTTATTCATTTACTTATTTTCGTGGGTTCAGATCACGGATAAAAGGCCTCTTCGAGAAAGCCTTTAAATGGCATAAAAGGGAAAGGGCTTAAAAGGGGGTATATATAAAAAAGAAAGGAGATGAAAGGAAAATCGATCTGCTTTGAAGAAAATGGAATACTGCTTTTTATAGCGGGTTCGTGAAAAAAAAAAAATATGTATAAAAACACGAGATCGGTCGAGCATTCCAAAGCTGAGCGGTGGAGGGAAAGAAACAGCCATTGCAACGGCTCATCCTCGAGTTGGCCAGCGGCTGCAGAGCAACCACGCAAAGCTATGGACTCGTTTGGGCATCACACCGCCTGGCTAACAGCTTATATCCCAGACGGCAGAAACCCGGAGTAATAGCTGTAGAAGAGGGAAGAGAGAAACACACCGTGAGATGAGTCGGTCTATATATGAGATGAGCGAGGCTTGGACACGAAGTCTGGACTGATGAAGACGCGATGGTGTGTTCGTATGTGTGTAGCCAGGACCTCCCTTAACCTAACGGCGGCGCCCTTACACATGTATGGGTCAGAGTCCTGAGGGGTGAGAAACGAGACCAAATGGTTCATAGTGGGAGGAATTCACCACTCCAACACCACTACGCCACCACTTCGTGCTCACCACCACCACTCCAACACCACTACGCCACCACCTCGTGCCCCTTTGTGCTCACGACCCACCCCATACAGTATATCGACCATACCACTCCTTCTTCCATGCCATATCTCCCTCGTATATACTCCCCATGTATCACCCCCGTTATCTCCCCATCGTGTCTTTTTTTTCTCTTTTTTTACAATTCTTACGTAGCGTCTCCCCTGACGACTCCCCAACCCCCCCATCCCATCCCCGACAGACAGACCGGCCAACTTCCCCTACGCGCCCCCCACCAACCCACCCCCTTCTCCCCAGTGGGTACCAAACCATGGGGGTCTCCTCCATTCCCCCCAGTGGATGCCACACCCTGGCGTCTCCTCCCCCCTTTCCAGGGGGTGCCACACCCTGATTCCCCCCCCTCTCTCTTCCCCCTCGTCAACAACATTACCCCCCCCATCAGATTTATTTAGCATTTTAATCACAGTTCGCCTCACCCTCTGTTGCCCCCTCACCCCACAACAACTTTCCCCCCTCCACCTTTCACCCTCATGTCGGCCTCACACACTCTCCATTCCCCCCTCCCCTTGTAGGTCTCCCTCCGTCCCCTTCCCCCCCCCCCCCTCCCACATGTCCCAAGGTCCATGCCTCTCCCCCCCCCACGACCCCACCCACCCCCGTCCCACCGTGGACGGCGCCAGACAGACAGACAGACAGACAGACAGGCCTCACAGCCTCTCCGTCACCAAGATTGATCTACACCAGCCTCTTACCCCCCAAACCCCCCAACCTATGGGGTCGCGTCAACGCATCCCTCCCCCCCTTTTATTCCCCTTACTCCTGGGGCCAGAACGCAGGCCCTCCCTTCCTTCCTAAAGCTCCCTTTCCCCCCAACCCACACTCCCTGAGTCTTCTCCGCCTTCCTTCCTTCCTTCCTCCGAGCTCCCTTCCTTCCTTCCTTCTTTCCTTCACCTCTCCCAACCACAATAAAGACTTCCTGGCCTCCGTGCCATCCTCATAACTTCCTTCATTCTTCCTTCCCTCTACCTACCTACCTACCTCCCCTCCATCCTTCCTTCTCTTCATTCTGTCTTCCTTCACACTCGTTTCCCATTCCTGCCCCCCCTCCCCCCCCTCTCTCTACCATCCCTCAAAACCCAAGACGGGGGCCTCCGACCCCCACAGTGAAGAGCAGCGCCACAATGTACAACCAAACACTCCCTCAAGCTGGTTATGTGGGAGAGGAAGAGAAGGAGGAAGAGGAAGAGGAAGAGGAAGAGGAAGAGGAGGAGGAGGAGGAGGAGGAGGAAGAGGAGGAGGAGGAGGAAGAGAAAGACGAGGGGGAGGAGGAGGAAGAGAAAGACGAGGGGGAGGAGGAGGAAGAGAAAGACGAGGAGGAGGAGGAGGAGGAAGAGGAGGAGGAGAAGGGAGAGGAAGAGGGTGAGGGTAGTTGGAAGGACGACTGACCATGGAAACTACGTCGTTCAGCAAGCATGATGGACAACTGTGGGGTCATGAGACATCTCGGTCATGAGCGAGCGGGTCATCCCCTTGTTATCATGCGCTATGCCTGTCGCCCGTCCTCCACTGACGCTGTGTGACACCCTGGAATCCTGTCTGAAACGCGTCTCAGCTCAGAGAACGATCCCCTCCCCCTCTCTTAGGACGACCCAGCACAGGAGACTGAGGTCAAGAGGAGGACATGAAATACGTCTCAGCTCACAAGACGACCCCCTCCCCCCCTTCCCTCTTAGCATAACCCAGCACAGGAGACCGAGGTCAAGATGAGGTCATGTGGTTTGTAGATACGCCACGACGAAGACGACTGAAGACGACCCAGCTTTGATCCGAGACGACCCCAGACGACATAAGTTGTTCCCTTAAAAATACTAATACCCCCCCACACTCAAGACGACTGTGCACGCTCTGTTTGGGTCCAGAACGACCCGAGACGACCGCAAACGACCGGGAAGTGATCCAGGAGGACCTGGGCACACCACAGGCGACCCATGTTGACCCCACAAGACGGGGGCCCAGGTCGTCCACTGGCATACGCCCGATGTCCCCTTAACCACAAAAACAGAATTAGACAAACATCATCATAAAATCAGACATCTCAGTGGGATGATGACTTGCTAATGGTCGGTCTTCGATGCTCCTGTGTGTGTACCGTCGGGAGAGTACATGACCAAAAAACACAGTAACACAGATATTTGGGTTTTTTTTCTTTATTTACGAATGTCACGACGGGAGAAAAACACTGGCAGGCCAAGACACTGGTGGATGACTTCAGGAAGTGAAGCACTGAAAGCTGGATGTACGTTCGCTGATAATTTACGGGTGGCAGAGCTGTAAATAAATGTACAGGTTCTGTAAATGTGTCCCTGAACCTGTAAATACAAGAACAGGTTCTGTAAATGTCTCTCAACCTGTAAATACAAGTACAGGTTCTGTAAATGTGTCCCTGAACCTGTAAATACAAGAACAGGTTCTGTAAATGTCTCTCAACCTGTAAATACAAGTACAGGTTCTGTAAATGTGTCACTCAACCTGTAAATACACGTACAGGTTCTGTAAATGTCTCAGTGAACCTGTAAACACATGTACAGGTTCTGTAAACGTCTCAGTGAACCTGTAAACACATGTACAGGTTCTGTAAATGTCTCAGTGAACCTGTAAACACATATACAGGCTCTGTAAATGTCTCCCTGAACCTGTAAATACAACTACAGGTTCTGTAAATACAAGTACAGGTTCTGTAAATGTCTCCTTAAACCTGTAAATAAATACATGTACAGATTCTGTAAATGTCTCAGCGAACCTGTAAATACATGAAGAGGTTCTGTAAATGTGTCAGTCAACCTGTAAATGTCTCAGTCAACCTGTAAATGTCTCAGTCAACCTGTAAATGTCTCACTCCACCTATAAATACATGGAGAGAGGATCATTCAATCTCTCGCTGAACCTATGGTTGAGGCTGGCATGTGGAATAACCGAGAGTCGTGTATAGCGAGGTTGTGTTCTGTGTGTGTGTGTGTGTGTGTGTGTGTGTGTGTGTGTGTGTGTGTGTGTGTGCCGGGAAAAATGGGGCCAGCAAGTCACACCAATGAGCCAAGAAAGATGTCTAAAGCTACGGCACCAGTGCAAAAATAGACATGGCCATCCATGACGTACGATGCGAGAGTTGAGATGGACAGTGAAAAGGTCAATGATGCAATCTTATCTCGAACCATCCTGCTTTTATACTAAGGTGTCTCCGTCTATCAAACTAGGACCGCCGCGTCCAGTCGACACTTCCGTTGCTGACCATGATTTCTACCGCTATGGACTTCTGTCTGTCTGTGTGCCAAAATGAACGAAGGTCAAAGATAAATTTCTTTTTTTTCTTTTTCCTTTCTTAATGGCTTCCGTTTCGTCTAGTTATAACAACGCTAGCAAGTATGATCTTCGTTGTGGGCAGCTGTCGTGGTAAGGGCGGCGATGGACGGATGAGAGGGAGAGAGAGAGAGAGAGAGAGAGAGAGAGAGAGAGAGAGAGAGAGAGAGAGAGAGAGTGAAAGCAGTGTTTATTCCAGTGAGGGAGAGTGTGAGAGCGGTGTTTGCTCCGGTGAGGGAGTGTGTGAGAGCAGTGTTTATTCCGGTGAGGTAGTGTGAGAGTAAAGTTTATTCCTGAGAGAGAGTGTGAAAGCAGTGTTTATTCCAGAGGGAGAGTGTGAAAGCAGTGTTTATTCCAGTGAGGGAGAGTGAGAGAACAGACTTTATTCCGGTGAGGGAGTGTGAGTGTGTGTGAGAAAGCAGTGTTTATTCCAGTGAGGGAGGGGAGTGGAGGGGAGGGGAAGGAGAGAGGAGGGACGTGGTGGTGTTTAGGTCGGTGTTGCGTGGAGGTGGGTGGTGGTAGAGGGTGGGTGGGTGGGTGGGTGGGTGGGTGTCAGCAGGTCCCACCCCACCACACCACACCACCCCGGGGCCAACAACATGGCTCGTGTCTCCACCCGCGCCCGCCCTCATGATTCAATTATCTCGCGCCCAGAGGCCAGGCACGTGCTCGCCCAGGAGGGTGGGTGGGTGGGTGGGTTGGGCGGGTGGGTGGGTTGGGTGGGTGGAGATGATAGGGGTGAGGCAGGTTTATCCAAGGCTAAAACAAACACGTTCATGAAGTGACATGGTCGTGGCACTGCCCCCAACCCACACCCTCCCAACCCACCTTACAGTGCCATGCTGGTGGTGGCACAGCCGGGCCACAGTGCCATGCTGGTGGTGGCACAGCCGGGCCACAGTGGCAGGCTGGTGGTGGCACACCCGGGCCACAGTGCCAGGCTGGTGGTGGCAGCCGGGCCACAGTGGCAGGCTGGTGGTGGCACAGCCGGGCCACAGTGCCAGGCTGGTGGTGGCACACCCGGGCCACAGTGCCAGGCTGGTGGTGGCACACCCGGGCCACAGTGCCAGGCTGGTGGTGGCACACCCGGGCCACAGTGCCAGGCTGGTGGTGGCAGCCGGGCCACAGTGGCAGGCTGGTGGTGGCAGCCGGGCCACAGTGCCAGGCTGGTGGTGGCACACCCGGGCCACAGTGCCAGGCTGGTGGTGGCAGCCGGGCCACAGTGGCAGGCTGGTGGTGGCACAGCCGGGCCACAGTGCCAGGCTGGTGGTGGCAGCCGGGCCACAGTGGCAGGCTGGTGGTGGCACACCCGGGCCACAGTGCCATGCTGGTGGTGGCAGCCGGGCCACAGTGGCAGGCTGGTGGTGGCACAGCCGGGCCACAGTGCCATGCTGGTGGTGGCAGCCGGGCCACAGTGGCAGGCTGGTGGTGGCACAGCCGGGCCACAGTGCCAGGCTGGTGGTGGCACACCCGGGCCACAGTGCCAGGCTGGTGGTGGCACACCCGGGCCACAGTGCCAGGCTGGTGCTGGCAGCCGGGCCACAGTGCCAGGCTGGTGGTGGCAGCCGGGCCACAGTGGCAGGCTGGTGGTGGCACAGCCGGGCCACAGTGCCATGCTGGTGGTGGCAGCCGGGCCACAGTGGCAGGCTGGTGGTGGCACAGCCGGGCCACAGTGCCATGCTGGTGGTGGCAGCCGGGCCACAGTGCCAGGCTGGTGGTGGTAGCAGCCGGGCCACAGTGCCAGGCTGGTGGTGGCACACCCGGGCCACAGTGCCAGGCTGGTGGTGGCACACCCGGGCCACAGTGCCAGGCTGGTGGTGGTGGCAGCCGGGCCACAGTGGCAGGCTGGTGGTGGTGGCAGCCGGGCCACAGTGGCAGGCAGCAAGGGGGAGAGCATACAATTCCTCCAACAAAATCACTTCAAATAAAAGTTTTGAATCAGATTTTCCAGTAGGGGGAAGGGTCGACATCTGAGGAGGAGGAGGAGGAGGAGGAGGAGGAGGAGGAAGAGGAAGAGGAAGAGGAAGAGGAAGAGGAGGAAGGGGGATGTTGTGGCAGTGGCCCATTCCTCCTTAGTTCGTCGTGGCCTTTCCATATCCCACAAAGTTTATCTCTTCCATGACCTTAGAAACACTGGTCTGGCTAGGTCGTACTCCAACGTCCCTCTCTGGACGACCCCTCCACACTGGCCTGGCTAGGTCGTACTCCAACGCCCCTTTCTGGACGACCCCTTCCCACTGGGTTGCCCCACAGTCGTACTTCACCACCTGCAGGTGGAGTCTGTCTGGATCCTCAATATTCACCACAAGTAAAGAGTTGTGGATTGAGACAAGTGATCCTAATTATGATAATTATTATCTGAGATAATTAATTATCATAATTATCTGAGATAATTGTCATAACGAGTTAAGAAGATGTTGTGGCCTGCGGGTATTACTAGCTGGTGCACACTACTACCACCTGACACCTCCAGACCACAGCTGGTGCACACTACCACCACCTGCCACCTCCAGACTACAGCTGGTGCACACTACCACCACCTGGCACCCTCCAGACCACAGTTGGTGCACACTACCACCACCTGGCACCCTCCAGACCACAGTTGGTGCACACTACCACCACCTGGCACCCTCCAGACCACAGTTGGTCCAGACGAACCTAGCCTAACCATCTGGCGCCAATACTGCCCCGTCTCGCCAGTACTGCCCCGTCTCGCCAGTACTGCCCCGTCTCGCCAGTATTGCCCCGTCTCGCTAGTACTGCCCCGTCTCGCTAGTACTGCCCCGTCTCGCCAGCACTGCCCCGTCTCGCCAGTATTGCCCCGTCTCGCTAGTACTGCCCCGTCTCGCTAGTACTGCCCCGTCTCGCCAGTACTGCCCCGTCTCGCTAGTACTGCCCCGTCTCGTCAGTACTGCCCCGTCTCGCCAGTACTGCCCCGTCTCGCCAGTACTGCCCGTCTCGCCAGTATGCCCGTCTCGCCAATACTGCCCCGTCTCTCAAACAGCCTCGTCTCCTTCAAAAACAGTTCCACCTCGAAGACTTGCCTCTCTCCCTCCCTTCCTTCCTCCAAAACTACACCTCCAACACTAAAACTGCCCACTTCAAAAACTTCCTTCCTCTCTTCCCTTCCCAAACCAACGCCCACTCCTCCTCCAAAATACCCCCCCCCCCTCCTCCTCCACACATCCGTCCAATTAACAATTACGGTGCACGGGGGGGGGGGTGAGGGGGGGAGTCGTGGCCCGTCCGTCCGCCCGCCTGGGTGGTGCTTGGGGGGGGGGGGGAGTGAGGGTGCTGGGGGACTCTGTCACGTGTTAAGTCTGGTCATAAAACCAGCTGACTGACTGGTTGACTGACTATTACTGGCTGAGTGAGTGAGTGAGTGACTGACTGACTGACTAACTTACTGACTGGTTGACTGATTGACTAACTGGTTGACTGGCTGGCTGAATGACTGACAAACTGACTGGGTGACTGATTGACTGACTGGTTGACTGACTGGGTGACTGACTGATTGACTGACTGGCTGACTGGTTGACTGACTGACTAACTGACTGGGTGACTGACTGGCTGACTGGTTGACTGACTGACGAGGTGACTGACTGACTAACTGACTGGGTGACTGACTGCTTTGACGAGGTGACTGACTGACTAACTGACTGGCTGACTGAGTGACTGACTGGGTGACTGACTGGCTGACTAGTTAACTGACTGGGTGACTGACTGAATGACTGGGTGACTGACTGGGTGATTGACTGACTAACTGACTGGCTGACTAAGTGACTGACCGGGTGACTGACTGACTGGGTCATTATAGCCTCAGTGACCCAGTTTGTAACGAGTCCACAAAAGGAATATCATTTTTGTGTGTGTGTGTGTGTGTGTGTGTGTGTGTGACGTTCCTGGTTGATCACAACACAGTTGTGACCAGCGTTGTAACACCTGTGTTGTGACCAGTAGGTTACAAGTGTGTTTTTTTTTTTTTTGCGATGTTACAATGTTGATGAATGTCACAATTACATGCGGTCACAGAGGCCTGTACACACACACACACATACACACACACACACACACACACACACAAACACACACACTACACATATACACACTACACACACACACATAAATACACACACACACACACACACACACACACACACACACACACACACACATAAACAACAAACAAACAACAAGAACACATGAAGGTCTCTTCCTCGAAAAGACCTTCGCATTATTCCTATGACGGCGACTGATATGGGTCTGTCTGTCTGTCTGTCTGTCTCGCAGGAGAGGGGAAATATATATATAGCTCGCCTTCAATTTTCCTTCCATTTCTATGATTACTATAGGATGGTGGTGGTGGGGGGGGAGGGGGGGGAGGATGTGGGTGGTGGGAGAGGTGGTGGTGGTGTAAGGGAGAGAGAGAGAGAGAGAGAGAGAGAGAGAGAGAGAGAGAGAGAGAGAGAGAGAGAGAGAGAGAGAGAGAGAGAGAGAGACCGAGGGGAGGAATCGAACGCTTGTTCAGGGAATGGAACACACCCCACCCCACCCACACACGTTCTTTTAAGGGGCGGGTCGATGCCAAAGCTGAGAGGCGTAAGGAAGGAAACAGACATCCACAAACCGCCCATCTCCCCCATACACACACACACACACACACACACACACACACACACACACACACACACACACACACACACACTACACACACACACACACACACACACACACACAGGGTGATGTATACATACACTTCGAGAGGTAAGACCCCACAATAGCCACTGTACCATTCTCCCCCCCCCCCCCCCTGAATTCTTTAATCTCCTCGCGTGGCTGTGATCTTAAAGGGGGGGGGGGAGTCAAAACAACTTCTAATCAACAACTCTAATCATCTAATTACAGTCGTTAATGATTCAACTTTATCTCTTTTTTTCTTTTTTAGCATTACTACCGTCATCATGAGTTACATAGACCCGCCACCTTCACCGTTAACACATCTACGAACAGAATCTGTTCCTTTTTGGACAATTTTTTGTCTCTCGTGCTGTCTAGGTTTCTGTGTCCCTCTTTTATCCATCTACTATCCTCTCCACCTCTCTCTCTCCCTCACGTGCGCTCCTCTCTCTCTCTCTCTCTCTCTCTCTACTAACCACCCCCCCTCCCCTCTCACTCACTCTCCCGTACTCCCAACACACTCACTCCCGACACAGTTCACACAAGGCCCTTCCGTCACTTTCGCCCGCTCAGAGCCAGTTACACATCTCAAAGGAGACACATTTGCTCCTAATAGCACCATTTTACGAGACTTCTCCGCAATTTGCATTGATCTGAGTTGTGGGGGACTTGCCGAAGACAGACAGAGAAAGACAGATAGACAGACAGACAGACAGGAAGGAACAGACAGGAACCAGGGCTTTGTGGTAAGAGGACCCTGGGATTCTAAGCCTTAAAGGAAATGGTTAAGACAGAGGAAAAAGAATGATTTAGGGAGGAAAAAAAATGATGTAAAAAAAAACAGTAAAAGAAACTTTCGAGATGCAGTGTGGCGAAGATCCAGGCGGCTCCCCACCCAGCATTTGCGAAGTACGAGAGAGAGAGAGAGAGAGAGAGAGAGAGAGAGAGAGAGAGAGAGAGAGAGAGAGAGAGAGAGAGAGAGAGAGAGAGAGAGCTCCTCTCAAGAGTTCTACGAGAGAGTGAGTTCAGTCTTGGAACAAGAAGTGGAAGCTGGGTGGACTGTTCGTTATCTGGACTGCCCTGAGAGCATTTGACACCGTGCCACATGGAAAGGCTATACCATTAACAAGCTGCACCGCGATGCAGGAGAACGTGTGTGGGGAGACTCATCTTCGAAGGACAGATCCGTAGAAAGGGGAGTAGAGGACGCATGTCTGCAGAAACCCTTCTCCAGATGGGTCGGAGGTAAACAAATGGAGTGCCGCTGGGTTCTCCCTCCGGCTGTAGGGGGGACAGGGCGGGGCCCCAGGCCATTACCAACCTCCCCCACTAACGCCACCCATCCATTAACGTCCACTGCCGAAATGGCTCGCCACTGGCTCCCGGACTTATCAACATAAGTATGAGGCCAGTCTGCTCGTAGCCAGCTAGCCAGGCGACCGGACCTCCTCCTCTTCTTCCTCCTCCTCCTTCCTCCTTCCCTCCTCCTGTGCACATTTTGGTTAATGAAAAAGTTGAATTACTCATCCCTGACTCTCGCCGGCTTGATGAAGGCAACAAATAATTCATTCCTTTTTTTTTCCCCCAAGCACAAAAAAAAATATATATATATATATTCTAATATCCAGCTCGTGTTGAATACTGTGCTGTGTGCACAGTTAATAAAGCTTAATGTGGCCTCGTAATGACACACCACCTCAGTAACCAGCCTCGACCCAGGTAACAAGGGGGAGCATGGAGTACTACGTCATGCAATGAGGACATGGGCTCCACCAGAAGGTAATTACGTCAGCATGATCACAGGACTCCACCTACACCCTCGTAACAACACCCCCTCACAAACGTAAACATATCCTACGTTCACCCATAACTTTAAATTGTCGAACACTCCCATTGGAAAAAGAAAAAATTCCAGCCTACACTGGGCGTCATATAAGACAGACAGACAGACAGAGAGACACACAGACACAGACCCACACACAGACACGTGACATTAACGTTCAACACCACAAAACATGAACACCATTATTCAACAGCACTCCACCATACAACCCATCTAAACCTACACTCTCCAGACAAGCACGGGTCACACTTATTGCCTTATGGACACCATCCAAACACCTCAAAGATGCCAACACTGATTCAAACCCTATCACAAGACCCGTCATGCCTAAGATGGTATGTTCCTTGCTGAAGACTGAACACGACACTCCCTGGGCCTCCTTGCACCCACCCAACACAGACGTGTGTACACAAAACACCGTGGCACTACTTCTTTGACCCGTGATCGCACTCGAGAGGACGTGGCCGGCTTCCTGAGCGCTGCAGGAGTCCCACAGAAGGAGGTATCCCTGGGTAGGAAGGCGTGGAGATGAATACTGAATGATGGTTGAATTTTGTGATCTACGTCCAATAAGGGGTGAAGACAGTGATGTAAGGTTGAATACTGTTGTATTATAATGTTAATGGAAGTTATATACATCCATATAGAGTTAACAGACGGTATATACAGTGACATAGAGAGTTAATGAAGGTAAACTATAGTGACATACAGAGTTAATGAAGGTAAACTATAGTGATATACAGAGTTAATGAGGGTAAACTATAGTGACATACAGAGTTAATGAGGGTAAACTATAGTGATATAGAGTTAATGAGGGTAAACTATAGTGACATACAGAGTTAATGAGGGTAAACTATAGTGATATAGAGTTAATGAAGGTAATCTATAGTGATATAGAGTTAATGAGGGTAAACTATAGTGATTTACAGTTAATGAAGGTATACTATAGTGATATACAGAGTTAATGAAGGTAAACTATAGTGATATACAGAGTTAATGAAGGTAAACTATAGTGATATACAGAGTTAATGAAGGTAAACCATAGTGACATACAGAGTTAATGAAGGCAAACCATAGTGACATACAGAGTTAATGAAGGCAAACCATAGTGACACACAGAGTTAATGAAGGTAAACCATAGTAACATACAGAGAGGATGTTTGCTGTCTATTTCTGCAAACACATGACCCTATATACTCCACTGCCAACAAAACGTAAACAGACGAACGAGACAAGCATTCACTTGGTGAGCATCCGACCAGACAGACGAGAGACGTTGGCACCAGGTCTCGAGAGGGAGGGAGGGGAGTTGTGAGTACCTCATCCCAAAACCCAGGCGCCAGTACTACCTCCTCGAGATGGGCCAGTGTGAGCACACCAGAGTGAAGTGAGCGACACGACCAAAGGTGCCTCGTCAGAGAGAGAGAGAGAGAGAGAGAGAGAGAGAGAGAGAGAGAGAGAGAGAGAGAGAGAGAGAGAGAGAGAGAGAGAGCACCCGTTTTAAACGACGAGGGAGGGACATATTACTTCCCCTGGTGGATCCAAAAGTCGTCTGTCGTCCGGCTACCTTGCCAGACGTAGGGAAAATAATTTTCCGATGTGCAATTTGGGTTATAGATCACACCTGTGTTGCTCTTGGTGTGTGTGTGTGTGTGTGTGTGTGTGTGTGTGTGTGTGTGTGGTGAGCTATCTGTAAAGGGGAGGGACTTTTACACTCGTGTGTGGGGGAGAAGGGAGGGCGCCATCCATTCTCTTGAACCTTCTCTTATGATACAATTTATCATACTTCTGTATACTATCCACACTCACAGTGTCAAAGGTCTTTCCATTGAGGTCATCCACAGCTTTTACAGTCCAGAGGGCATTGTATACCACCTCTCCTACCATCTTTTCTTACGCTACCACCTGTGACCTATGAACTCTTCACTGCCGGCCCTGTCAAACGCGCCTTGCTTTTCTCTCTTCCATGTTTGACTAAGTTCATGGAATCTAATAATCTCTCAACTCTCTTGAATTATGGCACCATCCTTGTTGTCCTCCTCATGACCTTATCTGATCTTTATGACCCAAGGTGAAGGTCAATTATCTTTACGTTGAAGGCTCCAGTTACGACTAAAGTCCACGTCAAGGCCGGACCTTAATTGAAATACAGAGGAGTTAATGAAAGGGGGGAAAAAGACGAAGAGACGAGGGGGAAGTGTTTTATGATTTTTTAAGGAAATGAAAAACCTGTCCTTTGAAAATGTGCCACCAGGTCATAGTGTTAGTGGGAAAGACATGAGAAGGTAGTAGAGAGTTCCAAAGATTGGACGTGTAAGGAAAGAAACAGTTATCAAAGCGGCCCACCCCTCGAGTGGCCAAAGAAGGCCATAAACCAATCAGGTTTGTACATTAAGTCGAAACTCCTACACTATTACCTAGCAGTACCGAAGAAATTGACCCCAGCAACCAACATGATGACCCTTGACCCAGCAACCACCATGATCATCCTTGACCCCAGCAACCACCATGATGACCCTTGACCCCAGCAACCACCACGGTGACCCTTGACCCCAGCAACCACCACGATGACCCTTGACCCCAGCAACCAACTGTTGGCAGACCGACTTAACTGTGCTCCGCGACGACCCTTGCCCTCAGTCAGTATAAGAGTTACGACTCACGACCCAGGTCTTACTATGCCAGACAAGTACGACCCACAACACGATCCCCAGGTTCACCATTCCCCCTTTCGCAAGGTCGTCATGTCTGTGTGGCGCCAGGAGAGGAAGCTGGTCGTGTCTGGGAGGGAGCTGGTCGTATCTGGGAGGAAACTGGTCGTATCTGGGAGGGAGCTGGTCGTATCTGGGAGGGAGCTGGTCGTATCTGGGAGGGAGCTGGTCGTATCTGGGAGGAAACTGGTCGTATCTGGGAGGGAGCTGGTCGTATCTGGAAGGGAGCTGGTTGTATCTGGGAGGGAGCTGGTTGCATCTGGGAGGAAACTGGTCGTATCTGGGAGGGAGCTGGTCGTATCTGGAAGGGAGCTGGTTGTATCTGGGAGGGAGCTGGTCGTATCTGGGAGGAAGCTGGTCGTATCTGGGAGGGAGCTGGTCGTATCTGGGAGGAAACTGGTCGTATCTGGGAGGGAGCTGGTCGTATCTGGGAGGGAGCTGGTCGTATCTGGGAGGGAGCTGGTCGTATCTGGGAGGGAGCTGGTCGTATCTGGGAGGGAGCTGGTCGTATCTGGGAGGGAACTGGTCGTATCTGGGAGGGAGCTGGTCGTATCTGGGAGGGAGCTGGTCGTATCTGGGAGGGAGCTGGTCGTATCTGGGAGGAAGCGACGGGAAAAAATATATCAATAAACATAGAAAGTAAAGAGACAATATTGGGTCGTGGAATTAGCACGACAAGTTCCTTATGAGGTAGAAAGCCATCAAGCAAGTAGGTGGGGGTCGCCCACGTATATTGTATATATATATCGCCCACGTATATTGTATATATATATCGCCCACGTATATTGTATATATATATCGCCCACGTATATTGTATATATATATCGCCCACGTATATTGTATATATATATCGCCCACGTATATTGTATATATATATCGCCCACGTATATTGTATATATATATCGCCCACGTATATTGTATATATATATCGCCCACGTATATTGTATATATATATCGCCCACGTATATTGTATATATATATCGCCCACGTATATTGTATATATATATCGCCCACGTATATTGTATATATATATCGCCCACGTATATTGGACATATATTCGTCCGCGTGACATAAGTAAAAGCTGGTATATTGTATATATATCGCCCACGTATATTGTATATATATCGCCCACGTATATTGTATATATATCGCCCACGTATATTGTATATATATCGCCCACGTATATTGTATATATATCGCCCACGTATATTGTATATATATATATCGCCCACGTATATTGTATATATATATATATATATATATATATATATATATATCGCCCACGTATATTGTATATATATATCGCCCACGTATATTGTATATATATCGCCCACGTATATTGTATATATATATATCGCCCACGTATATTGTATATATATATCGCCAACGTATATTGTATATATATCGCCCACGTATATTGTATATATATCGCCCACGTATATTGTATATATATCGCCCACGTATATTGTATATATATCGCCCACGTATATTGTATATATATCATGTGGACTTTATAGCCTGGCTGAGGTGGTGTTGTGCATACCAGTCTCACTTGGTTGGGGTTGTACTTCCTGCCTCAGCTGGTGTGGTGGTTGATCCTTCCTCAGCTGGGGTTGTATTTCTTGCCTCAGCTGGTGTTTGTTGTTCCGTCTTCCTCAGCTGGTGGTTGTTATCGTTCCGTCTTCCTCAGCTGGTGTTGTATTTCCTTCCTCAGCTAGTATTGGTGTTCCGTCTTCCTCAGCTGGTGTTGTTCTTTCCTCAGCTGGTGCTGTTACGTCTTCCTCAGCTGGTGTTGTTCTTTCCTCAGCTGGTGCTGTTCCGTCTTCCTCAGCTCAAGACCCAAGTATGAACAGTGGCCGGTACGTTCCTATACCACGAAAGAACGACCCTTGAACACGACGGTACGTTCCTGTACCACGAAAGAGTACGACCCTTGAACACGACGGTACGTTCCTGTACCACGAGAGTACGACCCTTTAACACGACGGTACGTCCCTGTACCACGAAAGAGTACGACCCTTGAACACGACGGTACGTTCCTGTACCACGAGAGTACGACCCTTTAACACGACGGTACGTCCCTGTACCACGAAAGAGTACGACCCTTGAACACGACGGTACGTTCCTGTACCACGAGAGCACGACCCTTGAACACGACGGTACGTTCCTGTACCACGAAAGAGTACGACCCTTGAACACGACGGTACGTTCCTGTACCACGAAAGAGTACGACCCTTGAACACGACGGTACGTTCCTGTACCACGAGAGCACGACTCTTGAACACGACGGTACGTTCCTGTACCACGAAAGAGTACGACCCTTGAACACGACGGTACGTTCCTGTACCACGAAAGAGTACGACCCTTGAACACGACGGTACGTTCCTGTACCACGAAAGAGTACGACCCTTGAACACGACGGTACGTTCCTGTACCACGAGAGAGTACGACCCTTGAACACGACGGTGCGTTCCTGTACCACGAAAGAGTACGACCCTTGAACACGACGGTACGCTCCTGTACCACGAGAGCACGACTCTTGAACGCGACGGTACGTTCCTGTACCACGAAAGAGTACGACCCTTGAACACGACCATATATATATGGGGAAACACCAAATGGCCTGACCTATGACCCAGACCTTTAAAAGGTCATCAATGTCAGGGGTCAAGGTCACTCAAAAGGCCAAAAACCAAATGGCCTGACCTATGACCCAGACCTTTAAAAGGTCATCAATATCAGGGGTCAAGGTCACTCAAAAGTCCAATCAGAGTAAATGGACCAGAAATATCCATACTGACACATTAAAACTCCTGCCAATATTGATGTGTGTATGAAGCATGGCCACCTGCACCACCTCTCTCTCTTCTGACTCACTAACTTCCTCCGCTGCTGCTACACCACCTCCAAACTTCTCAAAAGTTCCCCAAACTTCTTCTCCCTTTTTCCTGGTACCGCCGGGTCGATGGGGAAGTGTCGCATGACAGACAATATATATATATATATTCATACATCATAACGAATGACCCATATTTCAAAATAATATTAGCTTTCCCCCCTCCCTCGTAAAACTCATTATCCTTATCAAACTGGCTTTAATCCTCAGTGGTTACAGATAACAACTCATTGTTTCTGTCACTGATAAGAAGATAACAGCTAAGGATCCTTGGAGCAGAATACAGCCTTGTGGTACGCCAGAAGATTGAACATTAGGAAAATATATATATATATATATATATATATATATATATATATATATATATATATATATATATATATATATATATATATATATATATTCCTATGAGTCCACGGGGAAAATGAAACACGAAAAGTTCCCAAGTGCACTTTCGTGTAATAATCACATCATGAGGGGAGACACAAGAGAGGAATATAACAGTCAGATGATATACACCGAAGAGACGAAGCTAGGACGCCGTATATATATATATATATATATATATATATATATATATATATATATATATATATATATATATATATATACACATAATCTGTACACAATCTACATAGACCAGCTACCTTGATATAAATACCACCCCGCGGTGTAATTAATGATAACAAAACTCATAAATCGTTGCTTCATAAGTAAATAACATTAATCAAAGAAAAAAGTTTTATACACAACTAAATAGGAACTGGCAACTG
>NC_092287.1:6802796-6817796 GCF_036320965.1 Panulirus ornatus
GGTCAAAATAAATGATGATAAACTGCGAGATAAACGATCGAAATATAAAGAAAATACATTGTGAATCTGATCAATAAACGTGAAAGACATTCATTAGTGTTCGAAGAATGATATATACACTGCAGGATACTGATGTATATACACTGCAGGATACTGATGTATATACACTGCAGGATACTGTTGTATATTTAGCAGTGTAGTAGTGGTCTGTTCTCTCTCTCGCTCTCTCTCTCTCTCTCTCTCTCTCTCTCTCTCTCTCTCTCTCTCTCTCTCTCTCGTATTATGTTATATATAACACTATATAACACAATATAACATAATACAACGCTGCTAGTGAAATGAGGTTTTGCAACACCGGAGACTTCTACCTGGTAGTGAAATGTGTGTTGTTATCTCCGTAGAGTTTGGGTTCTGATGTTCACATGGATCAGCGAGGTAGCGTTAAGAACAGAGGACTGAGCCTTTGAGGGAAATATCCTCACTTGGCCCCCTTCTCTGTTCCTTCTTTTGGAAAATTAAAAATGAGAGGGGAGGATTTCCAGCCCCCCGCTCCCTCCCCTTTTAGTCGCCTTCTACGACACGCAGGGAATACGTGGGAAGTATTCTTTCTCCCCTATCCCCAGGGATAATATATATATATATATATATATATATATATATATATATATATATATATATATATATATATATATATATATATATATTACTTCACCAACAACAAGGAATTGTCCCTACTGGAGGAATATATATAGAAAAAAATTGATGATGAACTGATGTAAATTCATATTCTTATTGCTTTTTCTTCAACTTGAATAGTTTTCAGAATACGAGTGTGTGTGTGTGTGTGTGTGTGTGTGTGTGTGTGTGTGTGTGTGTGTGTATTATCCACAGCGGCATAAGGCACAAATCTCGCCTCACAACCCGTGAATCTAACCCGTAATGAGTCGGAAATTACACTTCCCATGTTTTCCCCCCCTCGTCGCCTCACCCCCTTGGGTTACGCCTTTCTTGATGTTACTGTGAAAAAAAATGTATAATGTATAATGTAATGTATAATGTATAATATAATGTATAATGTAATGTATAATGTATAATATAATGTATAATGTAATGTATAATGTATAATATAATGTATAATGTAATGTATAATGCATAATGTAATGTATAATGTGATGTATAATGTATAATGTATAATGTATAAACGCCCATACTATACATCCTGGCTCTACCATCCCTCTTCATATCATACATCATTTATTCATCTTTTTTTTCATTCAATTAATCATTTCTCTGACTTTGCTTCCCTTCCATCTCACACCTTTATCTTCCATCATCTTTTCATCTCTCTCTCCGTCTCTCTCTCTCTGTCTCTCTCTGCCTCTCTCTCTCTCTCTCTCTCTCTGCCTCTCTCTCATTCTCTCTCTCTCTCTCTCTCCCCCCTCTCTCTCTCTCTGCTTCTCTCTCTCTCTCTCTCTCTCTCTCTCTCTCTCTCTCTCTCTCTCTCTCTCTCATCTTCGCGAATTTGAATGTTTCCATTGCCCTTATTCTCAGCCTTTTTCCTTATTTCCTTATTTTCTGCCTTCGTTAAGTCTCATCCTAACTGTACCACACACACACACACACATACACACATGCACACACACACACCTGAGCCAGGGAGGCAAGAGTCCCTCCCACCCACTTGTGACGACGAGAGAGAGAGAGAGAGAGAGAGAGAGAGAGAGAGAGAGAGAGAGAGAGAGAGAGAGAGGCGGAGGGGAGGTAATCAAACACAACATAAAGCTGTGCTCCGCCATGTTAGGGAGGGGGAGGGGGAGAAAAAAAAAACAAATAAAAAATAAACAAATAATTTTTTTTTTTGTTTTGTACTCATGTTGTTCAGTTGACCAGGTTCTAACTTTTGATATAAATATTGGTGGAAAACCCTCTCCATGACGGGTGGCTGCTACACACACTCTGTAGGTTTATGGACTGGAAGCAACGCGCTGGGAAAATACTGGATTATTGGTTGTGTGTGTGTGTGTGTGTGTGTGTGTGAGAGAGAGAGAGAGAGAGAGAGAGAGAGAGAGAGAGAGAGAGAGAGAGAGAGAGAGAGAGAGTATGCCAGCGGATAGTTTCATAGAACATTACAAATGCGATCTATCTACTTCCGATATACGTTTACAAAAAAATAAAAAGGGGTGGGGAGGTGGGGGGGGAGGGGGGTGAGAGAGGGGGAGAGGGTGAGGAAGGTGGGGGAGGGAAGGGAGGGAAAGGATGTGAGGGGAAGGGAGGGAGAGGGGAAGAGGAGGGGAAGGGGAAAGTGAATTTCTCGCAAAGAGATGTTTCACTGTACATATCATTTTTCCCCCGTGTCATGTAAAAGGTGATATAAATATAATTCTATGATCAATATAATCATAATTCTATGATTTAATATAACATATAATGTAATATATAATATAACAATATAATATACATAATATAATATAATATATAATATAATATACTATAATATAATATATAATATAATATAATATAATAATATAATATATAATATAATAATATATAATATAATACAATATATAATATAATACTATAATAAGATATATAAATGAAATATAATTCTATGATTACTTTTAGTCTTTTCAAATTACTACCATCACCATCATCATCATCGCCAAATATAATCATAAAAGTTGCGAAGCGTTTCCTTTACGATTTTCGCGAAGTGCCTTAAATTACGTTGACAGATTATTTTGATTACTTTGGTGGGGGCAGCAAATCTTTAAGGAGTGGTTGGGATTACAACTGAAATTCCCTTAAACACTTTAAAAAAGGGAATGCCATTGCTTGGAGACTGCTTGTACAACTGAGATTCCCTTAAATACTTTAAAAAAGGGAATGCCATTGCTTGGAGACTGCTTGTACAAATGAGATTCCCTTAAATACTTTAAAAAAGGCAATGACATTGCTTGGAGACTGCTTGTACAAATGAGATTCCCTTAAATACTTTAAAAAATGGAATGCCATTGCTTGGAGACTGCTTGTACAAATGAGATTCCCTTAAATACTTTAAAAAAGGGAATGCCATTGCTTGGAGACTGCTTGTACAAATGAGATTCCCTTAAATACTTTAAAAAAGGGAATGACATTGCTTGGAGACTGCTTGTACAACTGAAATTCCCTTAAATACTTTAAAAAGGGAATGCCATTGCTTGGAGACTGGTGGCAACGCTAACCAGGCCACTCGAGCTGTGTGCGAGCTGGAGAGAGAAATATGCCAGCGGAGTGTGAGGTGGTGGCCCAGCGGTGTGTGAGGTGGTGGCCCGGCGGAGTGTGAGGTGGTGGCCCAGCGGTGTGTGAGGTGGTGGCCCGGCGGAGTGTGAGGTGGTGGCCCAGCGGTGTGTGAGGTGGTGGCCCAGCGGAGTGTGAGGTGGTGGCCCAGCGGAGTGTGAGGTGGTGGCCCAGCGGAGTGTGAGGTGGTGGCCCAGCGGAGTGTGAGGTGGTGGCCCGGCGGAGTGTGAGGTGGTGGCCCAGCGGAGTGTGAGGTGGTGGCCCGGCGGAGTGTGAGGTGGTGGCCCAGCGGTGTGTGAGGTGGTGGCCCAGCGGAGTGTGAGGTGGTGGCCCGGCGGAGTGTGAGGTGGTGGCCCAGCGGAGTGTGAGGTGGTGGCCCGGCGGAGTGTGAGGTGGTGGCCCAGCGGAGTGTGAGGTGGTGGCCCCAGCGGAGTGTGAGGTAGTGCTGCGTCAGGGAACGTGTGATGGTGGCGTGGCTGTTTAATCTTGTTCACTGCCTGGTGGTGAACGTGTGCTGTGAGGCAGGTTGGTCGTGTCAAGAAGGACACCGTAAAGAGAGAGAGAGAGAGAGAGAGAGAGAGAGAGAGAGAGAGAGAGAGAGAGAGAGAGAGAGAGAGAGATACACAGGTGTGCTTGTAAAGAGAGAGAAACACATAGGTGTGCTTGTAAAGAGAGAGACAGAGATACACACAGGTGTGCTTGTAAAGAGAAAGAGAGAGAGAGAGAAAGGGTGTGTGCTTGTAAGCTGGCCAGGGTATGACGACAGAGTTTGGACATCATGTGTCGAGGTTAAACGAGGAATGACTGACAAAGAGTATCTACGCGTCGGAAGTGGAGGGAGGAGGAGGAGGAGGAGGAGGAGGAGGAGGAGGAGGAGGAGGAGGAGGAGGAGGAGGAGGAGTGAGGGAGGGAGGAAGGGAGAAGGACAAGAAGAAGGTGGATGGACGGAGTAAGGAAAGCTTCGGGGGCAATGGAGCCTGAAGATCCAGGATGACGAGAGGCGTGCATGGGATAGAATGAACCTGACTGATGTGGTATATGGGGGGTCGACGACGTGCTGTCAATGGGCTCAACCATGACACGTGACGCAGGTCTACGTAAACAATGAAGCAGTCTATTTGGGCGGGTGTGGGGTGCCCTGGGTGTCGACATAATGAGCTCTGGTTTCTGCGCATTATACATAAAATGCAAATATATGCAAATGTATGCAAATGAGGGCATTGTTCTTTTGTTCTTGGCGTACGGCGAGAGAACCATGTGAAAGTTATTTCAAAGGGAGACACAAGAGAGAAATACAACAGTCAGTTGACAATATATCGTCCCTTGAGATTCAAACTAATATTCGAAATCATCAAGTTAACTGTAAGTTAATAAATTTATGCATAACAAGGGATGGTAATCTCGTAGTCCAGCGGATAATTAACAAGGAGGGTAATTAACCGTGGCACACTAGCCTTCGAAGCGGTCTAATTACTATCATATACTAATTACATACGAGAATCTAATGACGACCAACACCAGCCCTTGCTGTTGACGGGGTTCTAAGAATGATATAATATGAAAGATGCCATTGGTTGATCCGTCTCTCTGTCTATCTATCTATCTATCTATCTATCTATCTATCTATCTATGTCTATCTATCTATCTATCTGTCTGTCTACTCCCTGAAAATCATAAACTAAGCTATCCTAGTCTTATCAACTTGATAAATACATAAAATACCACAGGGCACGACGGTACGACTACAGAGCACGACGGTACGACCACAGGACACGACGGTACGACCTTTAAGCACGACGTTACGACCACAGGGCACGACGGTACGACTACAGAGCACGACGGTACGACCACTGAGCACGACGGTACGACCTTTGAGCACGACGTTACGACCACAGGGCACGACGGTACGACTACAGAGCTCGAAGTACGACCTTTGAGCACGATGGTACGACCAGTGAGCACGACGGTAGGACTACAGGGCATGACGGTATGACTACAGAGCTCGAAGTACGACCTTTGAGCACGATTGTAAGACCAGTGAGCACGAAGGTACGACCTTTGAGCACGACGGTACGACCTTTGAGCACGACGGTACGACCACAGAGCACGACAGTACGACCTTTGAGCACGACAGCACGACCTCTTAGCACGACGGTACGACCACTGAGGACGACGGTACGACCAGAGAGCACGACGGTGCGACCTTTGAGCACGACAGTAAGATCCTCGTATATAATAGTGCAACTATACCAGTGGTTTAGAGTGGTTTACAACTATCTAAACCATACCAATGGTCAAGGAAACTATGGTTTACAGCTACATAAACCATCCCACTAGTCCAGGAAGCTACTATGGTTTACAACTATATAAACCATCTCTCTGGTCCAGAGAGCTGTGGTGGTTTACACCTACATAAACCATCTCTCTGGTCCAGAGGGCTTAGGTGGTTTACACCTACATAAACCATCCCTCTGGTCCAGAGAGCTGTGGTGGTTTACACCTACATAAACCATCTCTCTGGTCCAGAGGGCTGAGGTGGTTTACACCTACATAAACCATCCCTCTGGTCCAGAGAGCTGTGGTGGTTTACACCTACGTAAACCATCCCTCTGGTCCAGAGAACTGTGGTGGTTTACACCTACATAAACCACCCCTCTGGTCCAGAGAACTTTGGTGGTTTACACCTACATAAACCACCCCTCTGGTCTAGAGGGCTGTGGTGGTGGTGGTGGTTTACAGCACTGTATATAAACCAGACCAGTCTACAAGTCTAGGGTGGAGGCACCCCGGCGCGTCACCACACCGTGGTCGGTTCCCCGCCCAACCTGTTGCTCGCCCAGCCGACCGACTGTCGCCGACTACCCGACCGTGGGAGGCCTTTGTCGGGTATCATGGTCGGCTGGAGTGAGACAGACGGCCCCCCCCCCCCTCCCACTTCCCAACCCTCCCCAATACCATTCCCAATCCCCCACAGTAGAGGTTCCTGGGGGGGGGGGATACCCCTGTCCCATCACCTGGGGGATATACCCCTGTCCCATCCCCTGAGAACCCCAGCCTAGTGTTCCTGGGGGCGTCCTACACCAGCCCCCTTCCCACCTTCCCCAGATCCTGGGGCGTCCTACACCCAGCCCCCTTTCCACCTTCCCCAGATCCTGGGGGGGGGCGTCCCATACCGCCCTTTGCCACCTTCCCCAGATCCTGGGGGCGTCCCACACCTCCTTGCCACCTTCCCCAGATCCTGGGGTGTCCCACAACCCCCCCATGCCACCTTCCCCAGATCCTGGGGTGTCCCACAACCCCCCCATGCCACCTTCCCCAGATCCTGGGGTGTCCCACACCCCCCCATGCCACCTTTCCCAGATCCTGGGGGCGTCCTAAACCCCTTTGCCACCTTCCCCAGGTCCTGGGGGCGTCCCACACCTTCATACCACCTTCCCCAGGTCTTGATGTGTCTCCCTCCTCCCCGTAACCACTGGGGGGGGGGGGAGAAACCCCAACCCAGTCACCTGGGGGACGCCCCCTACATCTCCTGGGGAAGGGGCCTGGGGGAGGGTCATCACTCCTTCATCTCACCTGATAATTCTCTCTTCATCCGTGAAATGGTAAAGGGGGACACTACCCTCCCGTCCCCCTTAACTCCCCTCACTCCCGGGGCTCTTAAGGGGTAAGGGGAATCCCCCCTTCGCTCTCCCCCCTCACTACTGCTGCTCTTGAGGGGTCAAAGAAGCAGAAGATCTCCCACTTCTCTCCCCAACCACCCATCCCACTCCCCACACACCTGCTGCAGCTGGGGGTGAAGGGAAGGGGAGGAGAGGATGGGCGGCGTTTCCCCCCCCCTGTCTTCCTCCCCTCACTGGGGGTGAGGGGAGGTGAGAGAGAAAGGGTAGGGGGAAAGAGGGGGAAAAATCCCCAGGTTCTTACAAGAAGGGGATTCCCAAGTTACTGCTCCAAGTGGCCAACTCCAAGTTATGGTCTGGAGGGGGACGTCCACACACACACACACACACACACACACACACACACACACACACACACACACACACACCTTCTCCCCCACACACCCTCCCTCCCTCAAAGGGATCGTACAATGCACACGTGTGTCAACCTAGCCCTAAGGAGGATCCAACCCTCCCACAGACCCACGCCGCCCCCACACACACACACTCACTCACTCAACAACAGATAAACAATCATTATTCCGGGAATTACCCAAATAAACTGATCGTAAAAAAAAAAATTCTCTCTCTCTCTCTCTCTCTCTCTCTCTCTCTCTCTCTCTCTCTCTCTCTCTCTCTCTCTCTCTCTCTCTGGACGGTGCCTGCGGGGGGGGGGGGGGAAAGACCTTGGTTATATGGGTGAGAAGTGCTCAGGGAGGCACACAGAGACGAGGAGGGAGGGAGGGATGGATGATGTAGGGCTGGGGGCACGATGGGGGCGGGGGGGGATGTAGTGCTGGGGGGGACGATGGGGGGTGTGGGGAGTGTGCTAAGGGAAGGGTCTAGGAGAGCTGTACAGAGCTGGGAGGTGTTATGGAGAGCTGGGAGCTGTTATTCAGAGAGCTGGGAGGTGTTATGGAGGGCTGGGAGTAGCTAGGGGAGGGCTGGGAGGTGCTATAAAAGGGCCAGGGAGTGCTATAGAGGGCTGAGAGCGGTGCTAGGGGAGAGCCAGGGAATGCTACAGAGAGCTAGGTGGTGCTAGGGGAAGGCCAGGAAGTGTGCTAGGAATAGCCACGAGAGGGTGCTGATTGTGTGTGTGCTAGGATCAGCAAAGCCAGGAGGTGTGCGTGTGTCTCAGCAAGGGGTGCATGTTGACAGGGTGGGTGAGTGTGTGGGGAGCAGTGCTGAGCAGAGCAAAGATATGGCAAGTCTTCATTCCAGGAAGTTAAAAAGGCCTTCAATTAGGCTTAGAAGAAAAACCTTTATCAGAAGACGAACGGAGACTTTATATCAAGGGCTGAAGCACTCCGAGGGGGGAGGGCATGGCTTGGAAACGAGAGAGAGAGAGAGAGAGAGAGAGAGAGAGAGAGAGAGAGAGAGAGAGAGAGAGAGAGAGAGAGAGAGAGAGTGCTGGGAAATGGTTAGATTTGAGAGAGAGGGAGAGGGGGAAACGCGCCTCTCTCTCTCTCCACACACACACGGGGGGTCAGGCCAACTTGCAACGCTGTCGAGTGGCCAGATTGGTAATGCCAGATGGTCTAAGAGGATTAGCGTGTGTTAATTGAGAACACTGTGCTGCCGCCAGTGCTGCTGCTGCTCCTCCTACTGCAGCAGAGTAGGGGAGAGAGAGAGAGAGAGAGAGAGAGAGAGAGAGAGAGAGAGAGAGAGAGAGAGAGAGAGAGAGAGAGAGAGAGAGAGAGAGAGGAGGGAGGAATGCAGCCAACTGGAAGACAAGTGAAGGTGGGGAACTGAGGCAGAAAGAGACGAGGGGGGTTTGGAGATGGTCTGGTTGAAGGCGGAAGGTGGTAATGGATGAGCCATGGTTGGTGGGTGGGTGGGTGGGTGTGTGTGTGTGTTTCTATGTCCAAGGCTCCTGCCATGGACCAAAATTCCACATCAAGGCCAGGCCTTAACTGAAATGTAGAGAGAATACGAAAGGGGGGGAAAAAAGGAGGAAAGACAAGAGAAAGTATTTACGAACCTTTGGAGGAAGTGGGGAAAAACACCTGACCTTGAAAACGTGCCAGGTCACAGTTAAATGGAAAAGACGTGAGAAGGGAGAATATTTGATCATGAGCAGAGAGGAAATCGTGCATAAAAAAAAAGGGGAGACAAAGTGTAGGGAACAAGACAGAACCTTGAGGGACTCCGCTGCTGACGGAAAAAAAGGAGGGAGGCTGATCCTCCAACAACCACAGAGATAGATCGGCCGGAGAGGATGCTAGATATGAAGGAGCAAAGTGAGTGGGAGGGAAGTCCAAAAAAAAAAAAAAAAAAAAATGGGAAGGTTAGAGATGAGAACCCGATCCCACACAGCTGTCATAAGGCTTTGGATATGTCAATGAGAACCCAATGCCACACAGCTGTCATAAACCTTTGGGTATGTCAAGGGTAACTACGTACACATGACTCCCTCTCCTCCCCCTAAAAAAAATCATCTTTCAGGGATGATGACCAGACCTTAGTCAGATGGGAAGGTACATCACCAGTCGATCTCGCCTTACCGAAGTCTGCGAGTCGCGAGGTGTCTAAGGATGTGTGTGGGGGTGTGTGTGTGTGGAGTTGAGGAGGAGGGGGATTCGAAGGCTTTGGAAATTGGTAGATCTCAAAAGCACCAGGAGGAGATGTGAACAAAGGTCACGCTTCTTAGGGGATGGGATCCATCAATGTCTTCCCCAACTCTCTCTCTCTCTCTCTCTCTCTCTCTCTCTCTCTCTCTCTCTCTCTCTCTCTCTCACACACACACACACACACACACACACACACACATAGTGTTTCCTAAGCCAAATATAACATTTCAGTTCTGGCGTGGCGTTTCGTCAGTGTCTCATAACTGAACGTTCACGGTGATATGAATATGTTCATCATACTTTCGTGTCGTCCCAGCAGCCACCGTCCCCCTGGGGGAATCTTTGTTTACACAATCTGTAGATCGCATTCTCACGCCCACACTGGTCTCACGCCCACATTGACCCCACGCCCACACTGGTCCCACGCCCACAGTGACCTCACGCCCACACTGGTCTCCGTACAGCTAGACCATATCCGATGATCTTGGTCCCACCTCGATTTCCCCGGGGGCGCACTGAGACCTTGTTTGACCTCCACTGAGGTGTGACCTTGGACGTTTGACGTTCGACGGTACGACCCCTGATCACGACGGTACGACCCCTGATCACGACGGTACGACCTCTGATCACGACGGTGCAGACCCCTGAGCACGACGGTGCAGACCCCTGAGCACGACGGGTACGACCCTTGAGCACGACGGTACGACCCCTAAGCACGACGGTTCGACCCCTGAACACGATGGTACGACCCTTGAGCACGACGATACGACCTGTGAGCTACGACGGTACGACCATTGAGGACGACGGTCCGACACATGAGAACGACAGTGCGACCCTTGAGCACGATGGTCAGCAGCCCTGTCCATTTTCCAATACATATATATATATATATATATATATATATATATATATATATATATATATATATATATATATATATATAAAGGAAACACTCCGAGACTACGATCCGTTAATACTGCAATACAATTGAGGTAGTGTTTCACTTAAGTCTTAAAGTGGAAGAATCGTGTTGAAAACTTTAGACAACGCGTTCAAAATCCTTTTATCGTTCGTTCGTGTTATCCGAAATTTCGAAATTCGTTACGAAAAAAAAAAAATACAATAATCATTCGGTCGAATGACACCTTCACGTCCGTGACAGACCACCTTCACGTCCGTGACAGACCACCTTCACGTCCGTGATAGACCACCTTCACGTCCGTGATAGATCACCTTCACGTCCGTGATAGACCACCTTCACGTCCGTGATAGACCACCTTCACGTCCGTGATAGACCACCTTCACGTCCGTACCAGATCACCTTCACGTCCGTACCGGGTCACTTTCACCAGGTCATCTTCAGGTGCGTAAAAAAGCCAAGCCAGACCTACGCATCACTGGGCGTATAGCCTCGTCCACAGACAGTGCGTACGTACGCACGGGTCTGTCCTTGCTGCTTGGCTTTCGCCTGCTGGCAACGCCTGACAACAGTAACCCATCTCTGCCGTCCTGCCACTGTTGGCAACAACGGATAACCCTTTGCCACCACCCAACCTACCACTGTTGGCAGAGCCTGACACCAACAGGGACCACAGCACAAGACCACTGTGACACAGAGCGTGGGGGAGGAGGGAGGGTCTTCGGGTCTTCTGTGCCTCATATCTTTTGAGTGGATATTTTCCTCCACTTGTGACCTCCTCCTCTCTCTCTCTCTCTCTCTCTCTCTCTCTCTCTCTCTCTCTCTCTCTCTCTCTCTCTCTCTCTCTCTCTCTCTCCAGTGGATGAAAAACTTCCCCTCCCCCCCTCTCAAACTTCATCCTTCCTCCCTCCCTTCCTCCTCCTCCCCTTCATCCATCATCTGCGCTGGGAATCCATTAAACTTGGCCTAATTTTATCGTTTCCCGGAGGCTGAGCTGTGAGGTGTGAGTTATAGCCATTCTGTACGTTATTAATGAGGAAGGAGGGGAGGAGGACCTCGTCTCTCTCTCTCTCTCTCTCTCTCTCTCTCTCTCTCTCTCTCTCTCTCTCTCTCTCTCTCTCTCTCTCTTACCACCATCCATCCCACCCTCCTCCTACCTCACTACCCTCCCCGCTCCCTCCCTCACGCTGGAGGGAAGGTGGGGAGAGGTGTGAGTGTGTGGTGAGGGAGTGAGAGGGGAAGGAGGGAAGGGGTGTTACCAGTGTAAGAGACTGATACCAGCCGGTATGAGGGACTGACACGTATGAGTCACTTGGTAATCACCAGTATCAGGGTCACACACCCCCCCCCTGCGTCACGTCAGTGTCTGCGTTACGGGGTGTCACAGTGGGGGTGTGACGGGCCGCCCGTGTTACCCTCATCCCCCAATAGGTTACTCAGTGTCACATGGGGTGTTACCCCGGCCTCTCCATGTTACCCTGGTTACCCTGAGGTTAGTGGGGTGTTACCAGGTGGTTGTGACGACTCCCCTCCCCCATGATACCCTCGTTACCCTGAGGTTAGTGGGGTGTTACCAGGTGGTTGTGACCCCCTCTCCCCTCCCCCATGTTACCCTTGTCCCCTAAGGTTAGTGGAGGTCCTATGTTGCCACAGAACCAATGGGACGACCCTCTGGTGCCACACAACCACTAGGACGACCCTCTGGTACCACACAACCACTAGGACGACCCTCTGGTGCGACACACCACTAGGACGACCCTCTGGCGCCACACAACCACTAGGACGACCCTCTGGTACCACACAACCACTAGGACGACCCTCTGGCACCACACACCCACTAGGACGACCCTCCGGTGCCACACAACCACTAGGACGACCCTCTGGCGCCACACAACCACTAGGACGACCCTCTGGCGCCACACAACCACTAGGACGACCCTCTGGCGCCACACAACCACTAGGACGACCCTCTGGCGCCACACAACCACTAGGACGACCCTCTGGCGCCATACAACCACTAGGACGACCCTCTGGCGCCACACAACCACTAGGACGACCCTCTGGCGCCACACAACCACTGGGGCAGTCTTTGTGGCGCCACATATTCTCCGTTGGCGACCCCCGCTGGCGGCGCCACACTGCCACTGTGGTGGTGGCAGACCCCCCCGCCCCCCCACCACTGAAAGCCCTACCCAGTGGGAGAGGCAAAACCTAATTAGAAGACGAGACTTGTGAGACAACTGAATCCCTCTTCCCCTTCATCCCCCCTCTCCCTCCCCCTTCCCCCTCACCCTTCATCCCCCTTCCCCCTCACCCTTCATCCCCCTCCCCCTCACAATCGTTCTTAACCCTGATGGTTCCCCCCCTCCCACTCCCAGGTGGAGGGAGGGGGGGTGTGGAAGACCACCTGCTGGCCTCGAACCACCACCCGAGAAGGTCCGTCGCCGCCGGATGAGAAGACCATCATAAAAACCCCACGACACGATGACCTGAAGAGGGAAGACCAAAACCGAAGACCACCCCCCCGCCCCCACTTCCCCTCTCCCCTCTCCCCTCCCTCTCTGGTCGTCCCCCGACGCCCAATAGAGAGTTAAAAGAAAGAGAGGCGTATATACACACCCTCTGAAGTCTATCGACTGGACGCCTCCTCGCCGGAGATAGATAGATAGATAGAGAGAGAGAGAGAGAGAGAGAGAGAGAGAGAGAGAGAGAGAGAGAGAGAGAGAGAGAGAGAGAGAGAGAGAGAGAGTGTAGGGACGGACAAAAAAAAAAATAGAAAAATAAATGATTCTTTCTGAAACAGCTACGTTCTTCCCAGTGTTTGACGTCTTTTATAACAATTCCTCGTTCGTTGAACACCACGTACGCAGATTCAAGCGTGTTCATAATGTTCTCGTGTTCTCCCCCGCCCCCGCCCCGACCCCCGCCAGCGGGGCGACCCCGCGGGACAACATCAAATTATCCCGTAATATCCCACCATTGTTAGCGGGACCCTTGTACGACGCGTGGGATTAAATTACCGGAGCACTTTGCATATCCCCACGTTCTGCCTGGGACGCTCTGGGATGCTGTGGATAGGGAGGTGGGGCGGGGCGGGGCATACGGGGCTGGGGCATGCGGGGCGCCCCGCCCTCCTACCTACAGGCCGCCATGACAGCATACCTCCACCCAATATGAATTCCAGTATGATCCCGTCACCCATTGATATCACCTCATTTTGCCAGTATGGCAGAACACCAGTTAGGAGAGAGAGAAGAGAGAGAGAGAGAGAGAGAGAGAGAGAGAGAGAGAGAGAGAGAGAGAGAGAGAGAGAGAGAGGATAGAATATAATGGTACGGGGGAAGTCACTCTTCCTCCCCCTCTATGGGGAAACCCCCCTAGGGAATTCCTACTGTATTACCACACACACACACACACACACACACACACACACACACACACACACTCTCTACCACACACCACATCCACCACACTGCACCACCACAATCAAAGCTTCTAGAGCCACAACCACCATCACCCACCCACCACAACCCAGACAGACCCCCACCTCTACCACACACCACCACACCACCACAGCTGAGGGAAAGACAGAGGAAGAATCGAACATGGAAAAGATGATAGAAATATCCTCTTCGTCATGGAAGAGATGTGGAAAAGGCCCACAGGAACAGACGAAGGACGAGTGACGGACTTAAAAAAGAAAGAGGAAAGGAATGGATTACCAAAAAACACATACAAAATCTCGAATACCACGTTTTAGGAGAGGGATGGCCATATATAAAAAAGAGGGGGGGAGGGGGGCCAATCAGAGTGAAGAAGCGAACAGGAAGGGGGAAAACACAATTGAGGACCAGAGAGGCAAAGGGTGGTTGGGAAAGTGAGAGTTGAAGGCTGGGAGAGGAGGCCAAGAGAGGGGAGTGAGAGAGAGAGAGAGAGAGAGAGAGAGAGAGAGAGAGAGAGAGAGAGAGAGAGGCAGGGGATGAGACACCAGGAGGGGAGAGAGAGAGTGTAAGTGAGTGAGTGAGTGAGAGAGAGGCAAGGCAAGAGAGAGAGAGAGAGAGAGAGAGAGAGAGAGAGAGAGAGAGAGAGAGAGAGAGAGAGAGAGAGAGAGAGAGGCAGGGGGAGAGGCCAAGGGAGAGTGAATGAGTGAGAGGACCAACAAGTTTGCCCACCAACGTGACCAGAAAATTAAATCCTGGTGGAGGGCGGCCAAGTGCCTCCTGGGGGAGGAGGAGATGGAGGAAGGGCCTCTCCCCCAGCCAGCCAGCCAGGGGTGGCGCCATGGTCACATGTGCCACTGATACTCACGCTGGGGGAGGAGGACAGACCCTGGGGACTGGGGACCTGCCTGCAGGGGGGAGAACCACGTACACATGCTGGAAGGAAAGGCCTGGAACCACGTACGTACGTACCACATGTAGGAACCACGTACGTACGTACCACATGTATGAACCACGTACGTACGTACCACATGTAAGAACCACGCACGTACGTACCACATGTATGAACCACGTACGTACGTACCACATGTATGAACCACGTACGTACGTACCACATGTATGAACCACGTACGTACGTA
>NC_092287.1:6822796-6827796 GCF_036320965.1 Panulirus ornatus
GGACCAAACACCTGCCCCGTACATAAACAGACGGGGGGGACCAAACACCTGCCCCACGTACATAAACAGACGGGGGGACGAAACACCTGCCCCGTACATAAACAGACGGGGGGGACCAAACACCTGCCCCACGTACATAAACAGACGGGGGGGACCAAACACCTGCCCCCCGTACATAACTAGACGAGGGGGACCAAACACCTGCCCCGTACATAAACAGACGGGGGGGACCAAACACCTGCCCCCCGTACATAACTAGACGAGGGACCAAACACCTGCCCCACGTACATAACTAGACGGGACCAAACACCTGCTGCATACATACATATAAGCCAACGGGACCACACACCTGCCTCACAGTAAACACCACGCATCGGACTATAACTGGTTAAATACTTTACTACACGTCATTTTCCATCCATGTAAAACTTTTCCCCCGGGAAAAAACACCGGGAAAAAAAAAGGGGAAAGTATCATAACATATAAATAAAAAAATGGTCGAGTTCCATCAACGCTGAGTACGAGAAAACCCGAGAACTTTCGGTCGTATGACACCCATACACAGCGCCTATTATCCCTCTGGCGAATTCTGTACATAAGTAACCACCGAGACGTAGGCGAGATTCGACCTTCCGACGCTGCGGTGTAAGGACGAAAATCAGGATACTGCCCAACTTCCCCAAGTATTACAGTCAGATGAATAGCTCTGTTTACACTGATGTTTCACACCCGGTGAGAGAGAGGGCGCCGTCCTCCGTCCACGCCCAGGGGCGAAAGTCTCGCAGGGATCTGGAGGATCTTCTACCTTACGCTCGTCGAGGGGGGTAGCACTGTCGTGGCCCCCCCCTCGACCCTAGGCTGCCAACTGCTGCTTTCGGCTTCATTGTTTGCACGAAGGGCGACCTCAACGGTCATGTTGTTTGCAGGGAGAGTGAAAGGGGGGGGGGTAAGGGGGGGGTTGTGAGAGTGATTGTGAGAGGGAGGGATAGTGAGAGGGGTGATGGCGAGGTAGGTGATAGTGAGGGAAGGACACTACGTGAGAGTGGCAAGTGGATGGTGAGGGTCAGAACAGAAATAAGAGAGAGAGAGAGAGAGAGAGAGAGAGAGAGAGAGAGAGAGAGAGAGAGAGAGAGAGAGAGAGAGAGAGAGAGAGAGAGAGAGAGAGTCTAACGCACGAAAACACACAAAAAATGGGTGACTATGTTTGTGCAGATATGAAAAATGACATGCGGAAGTGAAGACTACACTTGAAAGTGATTATTAGCGATGAAAATGAGGGGAAAAAAATATCCCATGGCAACACCCGCTCATTCCAACGTCTTTGGCAACACCTCCTCCCTTCTGCAGACGCTCCACGAGAACCCATCATCTCCTCCCTCCTTCAGAAGCTCCACGAGAACCGAGAACCACTAACTCCCTTCTGTAGAAGCTCCACGAGAACCGTCATTCTCGCAACTCTCCAACGATATTCCCTACCTCGCTACCACCCCTCATAACATGTAGGTGGACAGTGTGATACTCAAAGGCGACATACGAAAGTTTGGAGGTCACTAGTGAACCTGAAAGTATTATGTACTAAAAAAAAAAAAACTAGTGACAACGATATAATGATGATCAAAGCACGTCATAAAGGCGACCGAGGAAGGTTTAATAAAGAATGAATAATGATACAGAGTTACCACAAGGGCCTCTCTCTCTCTCTCTCTCTCTCTCTCTCTCTCTCTCTCTCTCTCTCTCTCTCTCTCTCTCTCACGGTGGCGGGACACGAGCGAAAATCACGAGGAAGCGCATGACACGAGGCGCATGATGCTTGAATGCGATCAACCTATGTTGACCCCCAGTATAATGTTATTAGTGCCACTCTGTAGTGAGGACAGATAGAGTATGTCACCTTTACGTTACCAAGCCTTCAACACACACACACACACACACACACACACACACACACACATCCTCGCACAGTAACCAGACGTGTTCTTGAGGCGAGACTGGCGTGACTTGGGGGGGAAGGGTGTTCACAACAATGAAATTTCCACGTGAAGAACACGATGAACGCGCGCGATAACACAGCCATAACGAGTGAACAACACGACGAACGCACGCGATAAAACCACCATAACGAAACGATGGCTGAAAGACATGGCTTTTGAGACAGCCCTCACTGACCCGACCAAATGGTGAACTGGCGTCGCTCCCTATGATGGGGGGGGGGGGGGGGGGGGGGGGGGGAGGAAAGGTCAACAATAACAACAACAACAACAACAACAAGGCCTTCCCCTCCTCCTGGCCTCTCACCCCCCACTAGCCCTAGCCGCCCCCCCCCCCCTTCCCTTATTGACAACACAACATCAATGAGTCTATGTTGTGATAAAGGTTAGGTTCCCCCCCCCATGCCTGGCCTCCTGCCTGTTTGATGCACTTACCGATGAAAGTGTGGCCAAACCCGCGCGGCGTCGGGTCTCTCTCTCTCTCTCTCTCTCTCTCTCTCTCTCTCTCTCTCTCTCTCTCTCTCTCTCTCATTTCAGCATATCATCAACACCCGCTCTTTGCTCATCACCGTCTGGCGTCTCTCTCACCTTGGTCCCTGTCAATCAATTAGCCTTACCTTATCTATCTACGCCACGTACGCCACTTTCTCCTCTTCCCCCTCCCCTCTCCCTTGTAAACAACCCTCCCTCTCCCCTCCCCCTCCCGCCCCTCCCTCGTAAACAACCTTCCCGTAAGTTACAGACTGGCGCTATCCCTTCCAACAGTCTCTCTCTGTCCCTCCTTCCCACAGAACAGCCACCGCCAAAGAGCGTTGCCCAGGGCGCGGACCCCAGACGACACAGACGTCATCCAACCCAGCTGTCAAACATGCCCGGTCAGATGAAAACCACGAAAATAAAAGAAAAAGAAAAATGATGAAAAAAAATATATATATATTTACTTATTCTCTGAAACGAACGAAGGAACGAAGGCACGAACGCCCCCCCCCCCCCCCTCTCCCTCCACCTTCCTCCTCTCCCCCCCTAAACCCCCCCTCTCCCTCGCTCGTCGTCATCATGAAATATAATGACGCGTCGGAGGGGGGGGAGGGGGGGGGTACCACGGCGTGTTTACCTGTCGACACTTCTGTTATGGACGTCTGAAACACACACACACACACACACACACACACACACACACACACACAAACACAAATAACGTGAGACACAAGATTGACTTAACTCGAGTGTTTATTTGATCGCAACCACAAGATCTCCTCGGATTACCCCCTGGCGCTGTCGGTAATGGCCCCGGGGGAGGAGGAGGAAGAGGAAGAGGAGGAGGAGGAGGAGGAGGAGGAGGAGGAGGAGGAGGAGGAAGAGGAGGAGGGGGAAGAGGAGGAGGAGGAGGAGGAGGAGGAGGAGGAGGAGGAGGAGGAGGAGGAGGAGGAGGAGGACCTCTGAGTGGCGGAGGAGGGAAGGTGGGTGGTTTTCTGAGTGGTCGTGGGTGTGTGGTGGGTAAGGGGGAGGAAGCACCTCTGAGTGGCGGTGTCATCACCACAGAGTGGGTGGTGGAGGGTGTAAGAGAGAGAGAGGGCCCCACCCTCACCACACACCCCCTGCACGTGGATCAAACACAACAATAATCGCCCAGCCACCCAGCTAGCTAGGGCTGGGCTGGGCTGGGCTGGGCTGGGCTGGGCTGGGCTGGGTGATTAAGGTCATTACCTATTCTGTCTTGCAGGTGGTTCACGTGTGATTACTTAAGAGGTGCTGGCCAGATCGCCCCGCCCCGCCCCGCCGTTCACCTCACGTTCCGAATCATGCCACGATCTCTGGGCTTGTACGACGTACGACGCCTCTTCAAGGTGTCAAGTGTAGTACGATGATGGTAAATACGTACGTACGTGTACGTGTGTGTGTGTGTGTGTGTGTGTGTGTGTGTGTGTGTGTGTGTGTGTGTCTGGGGTGTAGCACACGTGATGGTAGTGTGGCAGGTAAGTGGATCATACACAGGCGCTGTGTGAGCAGGGTACGTGGACTTCGGTATACGCCAACACTCAAACAACACCCCGGCTGCAGCCTCACTACACCCGCCGCCACACAGCAACACCCCCATAGCAACCTCGCTACACCCACCAACACAGCAACACCCCCTGGGCCAGGATGAGAGAGAGGGGGGAAGGGGGCCCAGGCTGGGCCGGCAAAGTGATCCAGGTTTTCCAACTTCGCGAAGGGAAAAGTTTGGTGTGAAGTAAAATGACACTGGACACCTTCGACCCTGCAGTCCAGACGCTCTGAGAGAGAGAGAGAGAGAGAGAGAGAGAGAGAGAGAGAGAGAGAGAGAGAGAGAGAGAGAGAGAGAGAGAGAGAGAGAGAGAGAGAGAGAGAGAAATCTGTCCACGGAATATAAGTGTGTGAGAGAGAGAGGGAGTGAAGCGTGTGTGTGTGTGAGAGAGAGAGAGAGAGAGAGAGAGAGAGAGAGAGAGAGAGAGAGAGAGAGAGAGAGAGAGAGAGAGAGAGAGAAGGAGAGGACTTGTAATCAAAGGAAGTGGACGACGAGGTAGGTTTTCAAATGGTCTGTGAGAGGATGGGATGTACACCAGGGTACGAGTGTACAGGGTGTGTACCACTGGATGTGACGTATACCAGGGTATGGGTGTATAAGGTCTATACTAGTGTATGGGTGTAGAGATCGATGTATGGGTGTATAGCTTCGGTCTTCACCAGGGTGCAAGTGTATAAGGTCAATATAGAGTACGGGTACACAGGCTGGTGTATAGAGTGTATATCCGTGTATAAGTGTACTGGGTGTATACCAGTCTATGGGTGTAGAGGCTGGTGTCTAGCTAGAGTGTATACGAACGTATGAGTGTGTACTAGTGTATAGGAGTATAGGTTGGTGTATAGAGCGTATACCAGTGTATGAGTGTACAGGGTGTAAACCATTGAATGTAGAGTGTACAAACCAGTGCACGGGTGTAGAGGCTGGTCTACAGGGACATACAAAAATACAACGACTTGTGAGAGCAA
>NC_092287.1:6832796-6855296 GCF_036320965.1 Panulirus ornatus
TCCCCCCTCCCTCTCTCATCCCCAGATATGACTTCCATGGAAAAAAAAAAGAAAAAGAAAATTCAAATCACCAGGTCGAGGGGTAAGGAGGAGGTGGAGGGGGGGCCCCACGACTCTCTCCCCCCCCTCCCTAAGTACCCTATCAGGGGGGAGGGAGAGGTGGAGGTAGAGAAGGGGGGTGAGGGGTGTCGCTGGAGTGGGGGGTGAGGGGGTATATATATATATCAAGAGGTTTACCGGGAGGAGGTGAGAGGTGGAGGGGGTGTGAGAGAGGCGATGGAGAGGTGCATGAGGGGTTCAAGGACTGAGGGGGAATGGGGGGATGACGCTACACTCTTACGAATGGCTGAGGGTATCGGCAGGGGCTTGGTGTGGCGTGGCGTGGCGTGGCGTGGCGCGGCGTGGCGTGGCGTGACTTGGCGTGGCGTGGTGCGGCGCGGCGTGGTGTAGTGTGGTGTGGTGTGGTGTGGTGTGGTGTGGTACGGTGTGGTGTGGTATGGTATGGTGTGTCGTGCTGTGGCGTGGCGTGGTGTGGTATGGTGTGGAGTGGTGTGGTGTGTTGTGGTGTGGTGTTATGTTGTGATCTGGCCTTAACACTAAAAAACTAATTCCGACCCCTCAAAAGCAGCAGAAGAAAAGAGTACCAAAGCAAAGGCTCCTTCTCCCACCCTCCACTCCATCCTGCACAGAGGTAGAAAGAAAAAATACCTTGCAGGAGTAATAGCAATTTTCATCGGAGTCATAAGGTAGAATGAAAATGATCATTTCACACATCTCATCGCCAACGACAAGAATCCCTTCACCTTTTGTTATAAAGAAAACAGAAGGAATAAACTCTGAGACCCAGCGCCTCTCTCGCCTTACCACGCTTATATATCATTCCAGACGCTGAAGAATCATATAAATAAGTCTTACTCACTCTTCTCAAAGCAGGTGACATGATGGGTTAATGAATGCTGGTATGTTACCGCACCATGGCCAGGGAGGGGGCCAGTGGTTGAGAAGGTACCATGATACACCACTGTGTGTTTATGATGACTGATGACATGAACCATTCAATAACTTATAAGAGATTTTTAAGTGATGATCAAGCCTAATTCTGAAGATGTGTAAGATGTTGCCCTAAACATTGCCGGGGAGCTTATTCCACGCATCCATAATGCCGTCGGTCAAAAAATACGTCGTGCAGTCCAGATCAACTCTTGTGACCTCCCAGGGTTTATGTCTATCTCCTCTCGTCCGTAGCGCTGGTGTTACTGTAAAGATATGTTCAATATCGACATTGCTGAACCCTTCAAAACGTTTATCTTCAATATCAACTTCGCTGAACCCTTCAAAACGTTTACATGAAAAAACAGATTTTACCTTATGCCTGAATGACTATTTTCTCAGAAATGAAAAGTAGTTTTGCTGAAACGTGATGTGTTTCAATGTAAAATAGGATGAAATACATGACGAAAACAAAATAATTTACCCAACCTTCCATTGATCAAGAGATGTTACTCGTTTTTTTAATAGTTTACGTTTAAAATATTCATATTACAATGACATTCTGTTCATGTCTGCCTGATACAATACATTCAAGGAAATGTAATATCTTTTTGCTGAAATGACGTACGTATTACAATGGAAAGTGGGACGGAAACATGTCGAAAACAATTCGACTTTTCGCTTAATTTCGTTATGTAAAAGATGTGACCGTAGTAATCGCCTTTCGAATGATTTCCACTGAAAAAAAAAACTTGTATTAAAATAATGTTTTCTATCCTAACTGACTTGAATGAATACTTGAATGGAAATATACAATATTTTTGCTGGCACTGCCCACGTGTCAGTGTAAAGTGACGTGGTAATGAATGGGAAACAGGTTGCCTTCGGCGCTCAGTGATTCAGGCTCGGCCAACCTCAATTTATAGGACGTAGAATGTTTTTGTAGTGAGGATCTTTCTGAAATGAGTTCTATTTACCAAAGATATGGTGCTTAATTACCCTAATTTGTTCTTCCATCACCCTGAAAAACTTGGGTCGACCTACACACGAGGCATATCATAAATTGATGATTTCTCGGCCAAAAATCATGGGTCGACCTATACACGAACATACCATAAATCAATGTATTCTAAACCAAAAATCAAGGGAACCAGAGAAAATGGAGGGTGGTGTCCCGTGGTGAAATTTAGCCTAGAGGAGACAGGAAATAAATTGCTTGTCTAAGCCACTGGAAACATCGTAACCATCAGAGAATAAATGAACGAAAAATAAAGAAAAACAGTAATGAGGAGAGTCTAAGTTCTATGATAACACAGACAAATAAAAAACGAGGGAATCATAAGAGATTAGGGAGATTCTATGGAGGGGACTCATAAAACATACGTGTGTGTGTGATGGGGGAGCGAGGTAAAAGAAATAAAAAACGGAAGATGGGGGGCTTAATAACATGAGGTAAACAGCGTAGAAAATGGAACCGTCTTCAGGGAGGACTTGTGTGCTTCCGCCGTCGGCTGAAGGGGCAAGATAACAGACCATTTTTGAGGAATGCAAGGGAATAAATCGACCTTATGAGACGATACAGCACGAACGGTGGTTCAATTATCTCTCGCGAAACAACACTTGTGAACTATACGAGGGGGCAACGCCGTCAATGTTACTTTAATACCAGGGTCTTGTAATACGAGTCTGTGGGGACCTCGTCCCCGAGACCTGTGTGTGTTGCCTAACAAGGAAGAAAGTGTTACTTTACTTCCCTGTCTTCCAATCTGACGTCACACACACACACACACACACACACACACACACACACACACACACACTAAAGGCCAAGGATGTATAACTAAAGGTTTTATAACGACTAACAAATGATACAAGTAACATTTAAATCCCTGGACGGTGTTACCGGGCTCCCCCGCCCCGTCGACTTGCTCGAGGGTATACCCAAGAGTTAAAACTCACCTTGAGAGAGAGAGAGAGAGAGAGAGAGAGAGAGAGAGAGAGAGAGAGAGAGAGAGAGAGAGAGAGAGAGAGAGGTACTCCAGTGCTCCCTGGAGCCGTGTTCCAGCCCCACTAAACACCCGGGGTTCGACGTTTCATACCAATGGTCAGAGCGGGGTTCGCCGCCCACCACCTGCCCCCCCCCCCCTGCCCCCCACCCCGGGGAAGGGGGACCCCACTGATGCCAGCTGCCAAGGTCCCTCACCTGACTCTCTGTATTGTATGGTGGCGGGGCAGGACCTGAGGGGTCCGTGGCCTTCTGTGGGAAGGACGGTGGGGCGCCCCCCTTGTTCTCCACTGGAGGGAACGGTTCGGGGCCCTCTGTTCTCCACTGGTAGGGACGGTTGGGGGCCCCCTGCTCTCCACTGAAAGGGATGGTTGGGGGGCCCTCTTCTCCACTGAAAGGGATGATTGGGGGGCCCCCTGTTCTCCATTGGATAGGACGGTTGGGGGGCCCCCTGCTCTCCACTAGAAGGGATGGTTGGGGGGCCCCCTGCTCTGCACTGGAAGGGATGGCTTGGGGGCCCCCTGCTCTCCGCTGACGTCTTGGTTTGGGGCCAGACCGTGGGCAGGATCCTGGCTGATGGAGACGCGTCTCACGCTCGTAAATTACTTACAGAATCTCACTCTCCTACTGAAAATGATTCTTGTACCGCGTGCGCGAGGCGGCTCCTGGGGCGGGCTGTGGGTAGGGCTGGCAGGGTTGGCAAGATAGGCCCTTGGGATGAGCTGTGAGGGCTGTGGGTAGGGTTGGCAGGGGCAAGGTAGGCCCTGGGATGAGCTGTGAGGGCTGTGGGTAGGGCAGTCAGAGGCAAGATAGGTCCAAGGGTGGGCTGTGGGGTAGGGCTGGGAGGGGCAAGACAGGCCCTAGGGTGGGCTGTGGGTAGGGCTGGGAGGGGCAAGATAGGCCCTGGGGTGGGCTGTGAGGGCTGCAGGTAGGGCTGGGAGGGGCAAGACAGGCCCTGGGGTGGGCTGTGAGGGCTGTGGGTTGGGCAGGAAAGGGGCGGCAACACGGCTCCTGGGGCGGGCTGTGGGCAGAGAGGGCGAGACAGAACATGCTGTCAAAGGAAACAGAAAGAAAAAGAAGACAGATCCGAGACAGGAGAGGGCTGCTGAAGGAGACAGGAGAGGGCTGCTGAAGGAGGCAGGACAGGGCTGCTGAAGGAGACAGGAGAGGGCTCCTGAAGGGGGCAGGACAGGGCTGCTGAAGGGGTCGTACCATCACCCTCAAGAGTCGTACTATCAAACGCTCAA
The DNA here is from genome assembly GCF_036320965.1 of Panulirus ornatus. Classification (NCBI taxonomy): domain Eukaryota; kingdom Metazoa; phylum Arthropoda; class Malacostraca; order Decapoda; family Palinuridae; genus Panulirus; species Panulirus ornatus. The sequence continues at coordinate 6,837,039 of NC_092287.1, forward strand.
GGGTCGTACCATCAAACGCTCAAGAGTCGTACCATCAAACGCTCAAGGGTCGTACCATCAAACGCTCAAGGGTCGTACCATCAAACGCTCAAGGGTCGTACCATCAAACGCTCAAGGGTCGTACCATCAAACGCTCAAGGGTCGTACCATCAAACGCTCAAGGGTCGTACCATCAAACGCTCAAGGATCGTACCATCAAACGCTCAAGGGTCGTACCATCAAAATCAACAGGTTACGCAGAGCCAGGTATGGCGTATGGGCGTCAGGACGACCCCACAACACAAGACAGGATAAAGCCGAGACACGACCTCTCTGAACTGGGAGTAAACACGAAGGATGACATCAGCAGGTCCTGGGAGACACAGACAGACAGACAGACAGACAGACAGACAGACAGACAGACAGTACAGGTCACACACGTCCTGGGAGACACAGACAGACAGACAGACAGACAGTACAGGTCACACACGTCCTGGGAGAAACAGACAGACAAACAGACAGACAGACAGTACAGGACAGACACGTCCTGGAAGACACAGACAGACAGTACAGGACAGACAGACAGACAGACAGACAGTACAGGTCAGACACGTCCTGGGAGACAGACAGACAGACAGTACAGGTCAGACACGTCCTGGGAGACACAGACAGACAGTACAGGACAGACAGACAGACAGACAGTACAGGTCAGACACGACTTGGGAGACAGACAGACAAACAGACAAACAGACAGTACAGGACAGACACGTCCTGGGAGACGCAGGCAGACAGACCAGGCTAAGATAAGTGGGCCAAAAACATGACATACTGCCCACTGGGTAGGTACTGGCACTCTTGCCCACTGGAGGTACTCGCACTACTGCCCACTGTAGGTACTGGAACTCCTGCCCACTGGAGGTACTGGCACGACTGTCCACTGTAGGTATTGACACTCTTGCCTACTGGAGGTACTGGCACCCCTGCACAATAAAGCCACTAGCACGACTGCCCACTGGAAGGTACTGGCACCCCTGCACGATAAAGCCACTAGCACTACTGCCCACTGGAAGGTACTGGCACCCCTTTGCCCACTGGAAGTAGTGGCAAGCCTGACAAACTGGAAGCGTTCCAGAAATGGTACATCCTGGTATTTGGTGATCCAGTTTAATATCCGACACAATAGCTCTTTCTCTCTCTCTCTCTCTCTCTCTCTCTCTCTCTCTCTCTCTCTCTCTCTCTCTCTCTCCACCGGGAGGGGGGAAAAAAAATTAAGCCTGTGCGTATTCGGTTATAAAACGAAGTGAACAATTATTTCTTCATCCTTCTCTGTCAATAACAGGCGTCCATTCATCGAGGAAATTACTCGCGAGCGAAAAGAGCCAAGCACGGGGCTGCTGTGGACCCAGTGAAAATACCTGCATGAAGCCGAGTGATGTGGGAGAGAGAGAGAGAGAGAGAGAGAGAGAGAGAGAGAGAGAGAGAGAGAGAGAGAGAGAGAGAGAGGGAGAGAGAGAGAGAGAGAGAGAGAGAGAGAGAGAGAGAGAGAGAGAGAGAGAGAGAGAGAGAGAGAGAGAGAGTCAATTGGCTGTGGACCGGGGGGTGTCGGCAAATGGCCAGCCTTCAACTTAAGTCTTGGAATGGAACGTAAACGTCAGAATGTGTGTGTGTGTGTGTGTGTGTGTGTGTGTGTGTGTGTGTGTGTGTGTGTGTGTGTGTGTGTGTAAGTGTGTACACAACACGGTCGGGACTGCTACACCATCATCAACCATGCTCACCTCTGACCCTTACAGACACTGACCTCTCTAATTCCACACACACACACACACACTTCACTAGGCACCATCAAATACCTCAGCCCCCTGACCCACCCTATGGTTCCTAAAATACCTCAGCCCCCTGACCCACCCTATGGCTCCTTAAATACCTCAGCCCCCTGACCCACCCTATGGCTCCTCAAATACCTCAGTCCCCTGACCCACCCTATGGCTCCTCAAAGACCTCAGCCCCCTGATCCACCCTATGGCTCCTCAAAGACCTCAGCCCCCTGACCCACCCTATGGCTCCTCAAAGAACTCAGCCCCCTGACCCACCCTATGGCTCCCTTCAGATTCAATTGTTCCATCGGCTGCCATGGTGGGCTCCACTTTCCTCCGGGCGATATCCATTCTGACCCATGGAACAGGCCGGGAGAACGGTAGACAGAAGAAACTCCTCTCTGTCAAACACACTTATAGACAGAAACTTTAGACGAAACATGTCCAGACGGTGGCGCGCTGTCACCCAAGTTCTGATCCTTCACCAGAGAGCCAAATCCGGCGGGGAATGGGAGGTTAACACTGCTGCTCCCGGGTATATACATTGATCTGTAGGACTGTCTAATGTTGCCTGGGATGAGATGGGGGAGGCGGAGGAAGGAGGTACATGGGAGGGTGGGAAAGGAAAGTGGGGTGGGTGTGGGATGGGGTGTGTGTGGGGTGGAAATAAGCTGATGGGGAGAGGAGAGCTGGGGCGGAAGGGATTAACGGGGGGAGATGGATATGAGAGAGAGAGAGAGAGAGAGAGAGAGAGAGAGAGAGAGAGAGAGAGAGAGAGAGAGAGATAATGATAATAAAGACACATCACATCCACATTCCAGGCTGTGAAGAGAATCAACATGGAAAAAATAAAAATGTTGGGCCACACCTACACATCCAGACTGGCCACCGCTGGAACACCTTCCAGCTTGGAATGTTGGGCCATACCTACACATCCAGACTGGCCACCTGCTGGAACACCTTCCAGCCGGGAATGTAATCCATAACTCAATCAGACCAGCTTGGCTTCACCTGGAAATTAAAACGGCCTGGAATAGGTTTGCCGACCTCTGGCGTTCCAGCAAGGATAACATCAGTATACATGAAGAGCTCCCATGTGGGCTAACCTAAGAGAGACACGTCACGGCACGTCACGTTACGACGTCACGTCAAGCTGCCTTCGCCAGCAGGAGAGGCACGTCAAGCCGCCTCCGCTTCCCTCCCCCAGCAGGAGGGGCACGTCAAGCGGCCTCCGCTTCCCTCCGCCAGCAGGAGGGGCACGTCAAGCGGTCTCCGCTTCCCTCCGCCAGCAGGAGGGGCACGTCAAGCTGCCTCCGCCAGCAGGAGGGAGGTCGGAACAGCGTCGTTCCAGCGGGCCACCCCGCCCATCACGGCAGCACAGATGGCCCACAGAGCCATCCTCACTCATGCCCGTCATGACCCACACCGTGGGCGCGCGCTCTGCCGAAGCCTCAGGCCAGACCTGCTACGCCACAAGACAAGACATCTGACGACGTCGTCAGGAGAGAAAGGGAGAGAAAGGGCTCCCTAAGGAGGTGTATCTTACAGCCGGAGGTTCTAACCCCTCGACTCAAAGACCCCGGGGCAGGATGGTCCTCACCCTCGCCCCAAGACCCCCCGGGGCAGGATGGTCCTCATCCTTCTCCCCAAGACCCCGGGGCAGGATGGTCCTCGCCCAAAGACCCCGGGGCAGGATGGTCCTCATCCTTCTCCCCAAGACCCCGGGGCAGGATGGTCCTCGCCCAAAGACCCTGGGGCAGGATGGTCCTCACCCTCGCCCCATGGCCCCGAGGCAGGATGGTCCTCACCCTCGTCCCATGGCCCCGGGGCAGGATGGTCCTCACCCTCGCCCCATGGCCCCGGGGCAGTATGGTCCTTACACTTGCCCCAAGGCCCCGGGGCAGGATGGTCCTCACTCTCGCCCCAAGACCCCGGGGCAGGATGGTCTTCATCCTCGCCCCAAGACCCCGGGGCATGATGGTCCTCACCCTCGCCCCATGGCCCCGGGGCAGTATGGTCCTCACCCTCGCCCCAAGGCCCCCCCCCAGGGCAGGATGGTCCTCACCCTCGCCCCAAGGCCCCCCCCGGGGCAGGATGGTCCTCACCCTCGCCCCAAGACCCCCCAGGGCAGGATGGTCCTCACCCTCGCCCCAAGACCCCCCGGGGCAGATGTTCGCTGGGTATAACACTATCCTCCTGCCGGGCCCAGCTGGTGATATACATGGTCGAGACTCACATATGTTGCCAGTGTCCTGAGAGCCACTATTCCCACCGGCCATAAATTCTCAGCCAAGTTTATGTCTGTGTTTTGCCTTTGGATCTTAACTTCAGGTTTGAGTTTATGGTAATGTTTCTTGATGTTCCTTGTGGCCCGTAACACTACTGCCCCAGGGGCCCAGTACATCCCTGGAACACTTGTGTGTTGTACAGCGTCACACAATACATCCCTGGAACACCTGATGTTGTACAGCGTCACACAATACATCCCTGGAACACTTGTGTGTTGTACAGCGTCACACAATACATCCCTGGAACACTTGTGTGTTGTACAGCGTCACACAATACATCCCTGGAACACTTGATGTTGTACAGCGTCACACAATACATCCCTGGAACACTGTATTGTACAGCGTCACACAATACATCCCTGGACCAATATACTGTATTGCCCCAACCAGTACATCCCTGGAACACTGTGTTGTACCTGGAACACTGTGTTGTACTTTCCCACCCATCCATAGACTCTGAGCTGGCCGACGGAGTCGCTGACGAGGGCGCTGCCGGCGAAGACAACATCGTCAGCAGCACATCATGATGGTGACGCTGCCTGCGGGAGGCGCACAGTCAGCCGCCAGCGAGGCAACTGTGTGTTGCGGGTCAGGGCGCGGGCGAGGGCGGCCGGCTCCCGCAACGCGTCTGTGTGTTGCGGGTCAGGGCGCGGGCGAGGGCGGGCGGCTCCCGCAACGCGTCGGGGTCTCCTTGTTTACCCTTCGATCTCAAAGAGGTGTTGGAATGCCTCTGGGACGGCCAGATGAGAGGGTTGGGGGATCGGACAACATTACCCAGCGTCTCTTTTTTTAAAGCTTGTACCATCCCACGAAGTAGATAAGGCTCTCAGAAAGCTTGATCAATGATTCGCATGGTAGATAACGACCGAAGGTAGAAGAAAAATAGAAAAATATCTCACCATTTCGACCAGAGCACTTGAAAGAAGCATAAAAAAGAGGAACGAATCGAGGAGGTCTAGAGGATCGGCAATAGACGAAATGGACAAAAGCCACACCACGGAACTCTCTCTCTCTCTCTCTCTCTCTCTCTCTCTCTCTCTCTCTCTCTCTCTCTCTCTCTCTCTAACAAATGCGCCCCTTCCCCACCCATCCATTCCCATCATCTCTGCCTGGAGGGAAGACTCGCAGCTCACAGGAGAGCGCCCTCCCCCCATAGAAGAGGGAGGTGGTCCTAGGGTGACATGATGAGCCAGCAACAGGTTACGGACCCCCAAGCCACACGGACCAGCTCTCTGGTGTGTGTGTGTGTCTGGGGTGTGGGGCCGCGGACCCCGACCCCTATACATGTCGGGTCAAAGTAGACAAGGAAGAAAAAAAAGAAATAAAAATAGAAAATAAGAACAAAGACAGTGAAATAAGCGGAAAAAGATGTAATATATATTTCTGTAGATTCCCGTTGCTCTACGGAGAGAGAGAGAGAGAGAGAGAGAGAGAGAGAGAGAGAGAGAGAGAGAGAGAGAGAGAGAGAGAGAGAGAGAGTGAGTTTCCAAGCTTAAAGAACAGAATCGCCGTCCACCCTTCACCCCTTCGGGCAGGGGGGGGGGGAAGGGGGGTGTTATCGTCACAATAAACACACACACTTCAAAGAGGCCGCCCCGCCCCGCCCCGGGCCCGCCGACCTACACCACCCCCACCCGCTCCTCCTCCTCTCCCCCGTAGACCCTCGCCTGTTATTACACCTCCTTATATCACTCCGTCTTCCCTCCCTCCTCTTTAATCTCCCCCCCCCCCATATACTACACACACACACACACACACACACACACACACACACACACACACGTTTACCAAATGGCGTCCTAGCTTCGTCTCTTCGTTGCATATCAAGTGACTGTGATATTTCTCTCTTGTGTCTCCCCTGATGATGTGATTATTACACGAAAGTGCACTTGGGAACTTATCGTGTTCCATTTTCCCCGTGGACTCATAGGAATATATATATATATATATATATATATATATATATATATATATATATATATATATATATATATATATGGCAATACACCAGGCGCCTCTTATTAGACACCTCCCTCCTCCCACCCCTGAATATCCCCCCCTGGACGAGGATAAGGGCCGAACCCAGTGTTATCAGTCCTCCTTCCCTCCCTCCACACTGGGGCAGCCCTGATCCAAGATGATGAGGACCCACCACCTGGGTCTACCCTACAACCCAAGCTTCACTCACCCTGGGGGAAGCTGGCTGTAGGCCAGCTTCATATGAAGAACGCTGAAGCTAACCTTGGTCCCGTACCACAACCCACCAGGGACCTGGGGGAAGGCTTAGCTGCCCTGAATCATTAAACCAGGTACCTGGGAGATTCGTCTGCCCTGAATCACCAGCCCAGGTACCTGGTCTGTCTTGAATCACCAGCCCAGGTACCTGGTCTGTCTTGAATCACCAGCCCAGGTACCTGGTCTGTCTTGAATCACCAGCCCAGGTACCTGGTCTGCCCTGAATCACCAGCCCAGGTACCTGGTCTGCCCTGAATCACCAGCCAGGTACCTGGTCTGCCCTGAATCACCAGCCCAGGTACCTGGTCTGTCTTGAATCACCAGCCCAGGTACCTGGTCTGTCTTGAATCACCAGCCCAGGTACCTGGTCTTCCCTGAATCACCAGCCCAGGTACCTGGTCTGCCCTGAATCACCAGCCCAGGTACCTGGTCTGTCCTGAATCACCAGCCCAGGTACCTGGTCTGCCCTGAATCACCAGCCCAGGTACCTGGTCTGCCCTGAATCACCAGCCCAGGTACCTGGTCTGCCCTGAATCACCAGCCCAGGTACCTGGTCTGCCTGAATCATGAGAAACTCAGCGACGTTCTAATCTGACAAACTTCCCGGCCATTAACAAGTTGGTAAAACATTAGCCCAAATTAAGCTCCAAACTTTGAAGGAGGAGGTGAAGCACTGAGGCCCAGACCGATCCTGGAGGAGGAGGAGGTGAAGCACTGAGGCCCAGACCAATCCTGGAGGAGGAGGAGGTGAAGCACTGAGGCCCAGACCAATCCTGGAGGAGGAGGAGGAGGAGGAGGAGGAGGTGAAGCACTGAGGCCCAGACCAATCCTGGAGGAGGAGGTGAAGCACTGAGGCCCAGACCAATCCTGGAGGAGGAGGAGGAGGTGAAGCACTGAGGCCCAGACCAATCCTGGAGGAGGAGGAGGAGGTGAAGCACTGAGGCCCAGACCAATCCTAGAGGAGGAGGTGAAGCACTGAGGCCCAGGCCAATCCTGGAGGAGGAGGTGAAGCACTGAGGCCCAGACCAATCCTGGAGGAGGAGCGACTTCCACAGCCTCTCCCGTCAACAGCGGTGTCCCTCAGGGTTACGCCCTGTCCTCCACTGTCTCTCCTCTCCATCTGTGACCTTCCCTCATCCACTTCTTTCCTTATTCTCTCTCACTACGAGGATTCCACTCCTCGCAATTTCCATTTACTTTCCCTCTAACTCCCCTTCTCTTTCTCGCACTGAACATAATTCTCTCTCTCTCTCTCTCTCTCTCTCTCTCTCTCTCTCTCTCTCTCTCTCTCTCTCTCTCTCTCCTTCTCTTTCTCGCACTGAACATAATCTCTCTCTCTCTCTCTCTCTCTCTCTCTCTCTCTCTCTCTCTCTCTCTCTCTCTCTCTCTCTCAAAAGAAGCCATATTGTCTCTCCCTTCTTTTATATTCTATCTTTTTTTTGGAGGGGTTTAATATTCACGATCTATAGAGCCACGAGGCTAACTGTATATTGGCTCAAGCCATATTTACGCCACCATTAAAAAATTATATATGTATATATATATAAATACACATATATTCCAGCTTAGGATATATCATGGCATTAACATATATATTAAATATAACGACCCAGGGTAAGTCTAGCATGGCACCTGGGGGGCCCCCCTTCCCCCCCTAACCTCCTCCTCCTCCCCCATCTCTCCAGCCACCCCCTTGGCGCTCCTAAGAGAGGGAGGGAAACGGGAGGGGGGAGAAATTGGGGGAGGTGGGGGATTAGCCTCCCCTGCTCACCTCCAATATTATCTTAGGTTTATCTCTTCTTGTTCTTATCTTTACTATCTTTTCCAACCTGTCTTACTCCTGTCTAATTTTATTTCCTTCCCTCCCACCCCCTACGTCTTCTTACGTCTGTCTTACGTCTCCTTGGCCCCTCTCACTCCACTCTCCCATGGGGGCCCCCTCTCTCTCACTCCACTCTCCCATGGGGGCCCCTTCTCTCTCACTCCACTCTCCCATGGGGGGCCCCCTTCTCTCTCACTCCACTCTCCCATGGGGGAGCCCCTCTCTCTCACTCCACTCTCCCATGGGGGAGCCCCTCTCTCTCACTCCACTCTCCCATGGGGGAGCCCCTCTCTCTCACTCCACTCTCCCATGGGGGCCCCTTCTCTCTCACTCCACTCTCCCATGGGGGCCCCTTCTCTCTCACTCCACTCTCCCATGGGGGAGCCCCTCTCTCTCACTCCACTCTCCCATGGGGGAGCCCCTCTCTCTCACTCCACTCTCCCATGGGGGCCCCCTCTCTCTCACTCCACTCTCCCATGGGGGCCCCCTTCTCTCTCACTCCACTCTCCCATGGGGGCCCCTTCTCTCTCACTCCACTCTCCCATGGGGGCCCCTTCTCTCTCACTCCACTCTCCCATGGGGAGCCCTCTCTCTCACTCCACTCTCCCATGGGGGCCCCTTCTCTCTCACTCCACTCTCCCATGGGGGCCCCTTCTCTCTCACTCCACTCTCCCATGGGGGCCCCTTCTCTCTCACTCCACTCTCCCATGGGGGCCCCTTCTCTCTCACTCCACTCTCCCATGGGGGCCCCCTCTCTCTCACTCCACTCTCCCATGGGGGCCCCCTTCTCTCTCACTCCACTCTCCCATGGGGGCCCCCTTCTCTCTCACTCCACTCTCCCATGGGGGAGCCCCTCTCTCTCACTCCACTCTCCCATGGGGGCCCCTTCTCTCTCACTCCACTCTCCCATGGGGGCCCCTTCTCTCTCACTCCACTCTCCCATGGGGGCCCCTTCTCTCTCACTCCACTCTCCCATGGGGGCCCCTTCTCTCTCACTCCACTCTCCCATGGGGGCCCCTTCTCTCTCACTCCACTCTCCCATGGGGGCCCCTTCTCTCTCACTCCACTCTCCCATGGGGGCCCCTTCTCTCTCACTCCACTCTCCCATGGGGGCCCCTTCTCTCTCACTCCACTCTCCATGGGGGAGCCCTCTCTCTCACTCCACTCTCCATGGGGGAGCCCTCTCTCTCACTCCACTCTCCCATGGGGGCCCCTTCTCTCTCACTCCACTCTCCCATGGGGGCCCCCTTCTCTCTCACTCCACTCTCCCATGGGGGGCCCCCTTCTCTCTCACTCCACTCTCCCATGGGGGAGCCCTCTCTCTCACTCCACTCTCCCATGGGGGCCCCTTCTCTCTCACTCCACTCTCCCATGGGGAGCCCTCTCTCTCACTCCACTCTCCCATGGGGGCCCCCTTCTCTCTCACTCCACTCTCCATGGGGGAGCCCTCTCTCTCACTCCACTCTCCCATGGGGGCCCCTTCTCTCTCACTCCACTCTCCCATGGGGGCCCCCTTCTCTCTCACTCCACTCTCCCATGGGGAGCCCTCTCTCTCACTCCACTCTCCATGGGGGAGCCCTCTCTCTCACTCCACTCTCCCATGGGGGAGCCCCTCTCTCTCACTCCACTCTCCCATGGGGGACCCCCTCTCTCTCACTCCACTCTCCATGGGGGAGCCCTCTCTCTCACTCCACTCTCCATGGGGGAGCCCTCTCTCTCACTCCACTCTCCCATGGGGGCCCCTTCTCTCTCACTCCACTCTCCCATGGGGGCCCCTTCTCTCTCACTCCACTCTCCATGGGGGAGCCCTCTCTCTCACTCCACTCTCCATGGGGGAGCCCTCTCTCTCACTCCACTCTCCATGGGGGAGCCCTCTCTCTCACTCCACTCTCCCATGGGGGCCCCTTCTCTCTCACTCCACTCTCCATGGGGGAGCCCTCTCTCTCACTCCACTCTCCATGGGGGAGCCCTCTCTCTCACTCCACTCTCCCATGGGGGCCCCCTTCTCTCTCACTCCACTCTCCATGGGGGAGCCCTCTCTCTCACTCCACTCTCCATGGGGGAGCCCTCTCTCTCACTCCACTCTCCATGGGGGAGCCCTCTCTCTCACTCCACTCTCCATGGGGGAGCCCTCTCTCTCACTCCACTCTCCATGGGGGAGCCCTCTCTCTCACTCCACTCTCCCATGGGGGCCCCTTCTCTCTCACTCCACTCTCCATGGGGGAGCCCTCTCTCTCACTCCACTCTCCCATGGGGAGCCCTCTCTCTCACTCCACTCTCCATGGGGGAGCCCTCTCTCTCACTCCACTCTCCCATGGGGGCCCCTTCTCTCTCACTCCACTCTCCATGGGGGAGCCCTCTCTCTCACTCCACTCTCCATGGGGGAGCCCTCTCTCTCACTCCACTCTCCATGGGGGAGCCCTCTCTCTCACTCCACTCTCCATGGGGGAGCCCTCTCTCTCACTCCACTCTCCATGGGGGAGCCCTCTCTCTCACTCCACTCTCCCATGGGGGCCCCTTCTCTCTCACTCCACTCTCCCATGGGGGCCCCTTCTCTCTCACTCCACTCTCCATGGGGGAGCCCTCTCTCTCACTCCACTCTCCCATGGGGGCCCCTTCTCTCTCACTCCACTCTCCCATGGGGGCCCCTTCTCTCTCACTCCACTCTCCATGGGGGAGCCCTCTCTCTCACTCCACTCTCCCATGGGGGCCCCTTCTCTCTCACTCCACTCTCCCATGGGGGCCCCCTTCTCTCTCACTCCACTCTCCATGGGGGAGCCCTCTCTCTCACTCCACTCTCCCATGGGGGCCCCTTCTCTCTCACTCCACTCTCCCATGGGGGCCCCTTCTCTCTCACTCCACTCTCCCATGGGGGCCCCTTCTCTCTCACTCCACTCTCCCATGGGGGCCCCTTCTCTCTCACTCCACTCTCCCATGGGGAGCCCTCTCTCTCACTCCACTCTCCATGGGGGAGCCCTCTCTCTCACTCCACTCTCCATGGGGGAGCCCTCTCTCTCACTCCACTCTCCCATGGGGGCCCCCTTCTCTCTCACTCCACTCTCCATGGGGGAGCCCTCTCTCTCACTCCACTCTCCATGGGGGAGCCCTCTCTCTCACTCCACTCTCCATGGGGGAGCCCTCTCTCTCACTCCACTCTCCATGGGGGAGCCCTCTCTCTCACTCCACTCTCCATGGGGGAGCCCTCTCTCTCACTCCACTCTCCATGGGGGAGCCCTCTCTCTCACTCCACTCTCCCATGGGGGCCCCTTCTCTCTCACTCCACTCTCCATGGGGGAGCCCTCTCTCTCACTCCACTCTCCCATGGGGGCCCCTTCTCTCTCACTCCACTCTCCCATGGGGGCCCCTTCTCTCTCACTCCACTCTCCCATGGGGGCCCCTTCTCTCTCACTCCACTCTCCATGGGGGAGCCCTCTCTCTCACTCCACTCTCCATGGGGGAGCCCTCTCTCTCACTCCACTCTCCATGGGGGAGCCCTCTCTCTCACTCCACTCTCCCATGGGGGCCCCCTCTCTCTCACTCCACTCTCCCATGGGGGCCCCCTTCTCTCTCACTCCACTCTCCCATGGGGGCCCCCTTCTCTCTCACTCCACTCTCCCATGGGGGAGCCCTCTCTCTCACTCTCTCTCTCTTTCTCTTAAGACCATAAAGATAAGTGATCTTTTCCGTGTACGCCATTTTTACACAACCGCTTCCCTCGCGCGCGCGCGCTCTCACAACCCCCCCCCCCTCCCCCTCCTTGGCATTAGAGACTGTTATTAGTTCATGATGGCCACTTCCCGCCCTTAGGGCCCCTGGACACAAGGGTGGAGATGGGTCATCCTTAAGTCAGACGTTAAAGTAATTTCGGACCGTAATGCCCGGGGACGGAAGGTCGAGGTTGGCTTAACGTCCTCGGATTATCCCCTGTGACACACGCGCTGACCCAGGGTCAAGTAACTAGGGCGTATCACACACACACACACACACACACACACCACACACACACACACACACACACAAACACACAAGTCCCCAACAGAAGTCGTTGAACACAAAGGTACGACCCTTTGGTAATATGGCCTTATCATACGACCCTTAGAGGGTTGGGGTCAAAGGTCACGCCATTCCTAACGCAAGGGTCGTACGGTCGTGATCACTGGTGAAGGCACCAGCACGTGTGTGTGTGCAACAGGTCGACATAAACAGTCTGTTTGTAAACAGTCACGTGTGTGTATTGTTTGTAAACAGTCACGTATGTGTAGTGTTTATAAACAGTCACGTATGTGTAGTGTTTATAAACAGTCACGTATGTGTAGTGTTTATAAACAGTCACGTATGTGTAGTGTTTATAAACAGTCACGTATGTGTAGTGTTTATAAACAGTCACGTATGTGTAGTGTTTATAAACAGTCACGTATGTGTAGTGTTTGTAAACAGTCACGTATGTGTAGTGTTTGTAAACAGTCACGTGTGTGTAGTGTTTGTAAACAGTCACGTATGTGTAGTGTTTGTAAACAATCACGTATGTAGTGTTTGTAAACAGTCACGTATGTGTATTGTTCGTAAACAGTCACGTGTGTGTATTGTTTGTAAACAGCCACGTGTGTGTAGTGTTTGTAAACAGTCACGTGTGTGTAGTGTTTGTAAACAGTCACGTGTGTGTAGTGTTTGTAAACAGTCACGTGTGTGTAGTGTTTGTAAACAATCACGTATGTGTAGTGTTTGTAAACAATCACGTATGTGTAGTGTTTATAAACAGTCACGTATGTGTAGTGTTTATAAACAGTCACGTATGTGTAGTGTTTGTAAACAATCACGTATGTGTAGTGTTTATAAACAGCCACGTATGTGTAGTGTTTATAAACAGTCACGTATGTGTAGTGTTTATAAACAGTCACGTATGTGTAGTGTTTGTAAACAGTCACGTATGTGTAGTGTTTATAAACAGTCACGTATGTGTAGTGTTTATAAACAGTCACGTGTGTGTAGTGTTTGTAAACAGTCACGTATGTGTAGTGTTTGTAAACAGTCACGTGTGTGTAGTGTTTGTAAACAGTCACGTATGTGTAGTGTTTGTAAACAGTCACGTGTGTGTAGTGTTTGTAAACAGTCACGTGTGTGTAGTGTTTGTAAACACACACAAATGATCCAGCCTTTTAATCCTATGTAAATAGAGAGATATTCACATCGTCAGGCCTGACGGTTTGGTAAATGTAAATCAGTTCCGGATGTTTTTTTTTTTTTACAACGTTTTGTAAATGTAAATCAGTTCCGCTAAGGCCGATGCTATACCTCAAGGAGAGAGAGAGAGAGAGAGAGAGAGAGAGAGAGAGCCAGTAGGTATAGCAAAGTTATAAGAAAAAAAAATATATATATATATATATATATATATATATATATATATATATATATATATATATATATATACATATCAGACTCGAACCCTTCCAACAGCGTCCCAGGCGTCATCAACCTCCCTCTCCAAAAACACAACACCAGGTTCATCATCGCCCCTCCTCCTCCCGTCCACGCGACTCCTGGATCACCATCGCACATTACGTTTCTCATGAGGAGCATCTAAGGACGAATCTCGACCATCATTTCCCTCCCTCAGCTTTAGCTCTATCTTGCCTCGAGGGCTGCTCTTGTTACAGCATCCTCAAGTGAATTCAGAAAACGGCATTTGTACAATATCCAAGACTACAGCAGCAAGCTCTTGACCTCTCAAAAGAGGTTTTATATTTATATGTTGTACATCAACTGACTGTTATATTTCTCTCTTGTGTCTCCCCTGATGATGTGATTATCAAACGAAAGTGCGCTTGGGAACTTATCGTGTCTCATTTTTCCTCGTGGACTCTTAGGAGTATATATATAAATATATATATATATATATATATATATATATATATATATATATATATATATATATATGTATATATATATATATATAAAGCATTAAGCATGACCAAAGTATATCCGTTAAGAATATGAAACCCTGTGGGTTAGCAAAAATAAACTCTGAAAACGCCATCCCGAACTTTGCAGAGCTTGGTGTAAAAGTTTTTGAAAAGCTCGGAGGGCATTAGGATTTTAAAGGAGGGAAGGGGGGGAAGGGGGAGGAGAGAGGGGGGAGGGGGGGTGGGTTTCCAAAGAGGAAGTTCCTAAGGGGAATAACTAGAGAGTCGGCCAAGTCTATTGATAGATTAAGGAGTCAAGTGGGAGTTTTTCAAGGATTCCTTCACGAACAGGAGACGATCCCTATAGGCACGTCTGCCTCTTTGGAGTCTTGCCTATTCCAGACGCTGGACTCCAGCCCTTGGCTCCAGTGGCTCTGTGTATCCCATTCCAGACGCTGGACTCCAGCCCTCGGCTCCAGTGGCTCTCTGTATCCCATTCCAGGCGCTGGACTCCAGCCCTTGGCTCCAGTGGCTCTGTGTATCCCATTCCAGACGCTGGACTCCAGCCCTTGGCTCCAGTGGCTCTGTGTATCCCATTCCAGGCGCTGGGCTCCAGTCCTTGGTTCCAGTGGCTCTCTGTATCCCATTCCAGGCGCTGGACTCCAGCCCTTGGCTCCAGTGGCTCTGTGTATCCCATTCCAGGCGCTGGACTCCAGCCCCTGGCTCCAGTGGCTCTGTGTATCCCATTCCAGACGCTGGACTCCAGCCCTTGGTTCCAGTGGCTCTCTGTATCCCATTCCAGGCGCTGGACTCCAGCCCTTGGCTCCAGTGGCTCTGTGTATCCAATTCCAGTTCCTGGTTCCAGTGACTGTGTGCCACACTTCAGCCTCACGAGGTACTGGCCTCCTAGTCGGCCTCACGAGGTATTGGCCTCAAATCGGCCTCACATTTCTCAGGACTTCCCAGCTGACCTCATAAGACGTGACCTCCACACGCACGAACACACACACACACACACACAAAACTGTATTCAACCGAAAAAGTTACAGAACCTGGGTTACAGAAGTTACGATTCTGAGGCGGCAGGGAGAGAGAGAGAGAGAGAGAGAGAGAGAGAGAGAGAGAGACACGAGTTATAGAGCAGAAAAAAAAACAAAAAAAACCACGAAAAAAATGTCAAAATTGGAGGCAATTGTGTTAAACGTGTCGTATGTCACACGCTCCCGGACGTGGCCTCGCACTCTCCTGGGTCGTTCGTGACCTGACCTCCTCCCCTGAGGTCATTCCACGGTGCCCTGAATGACCCATAACGACAGGAAGAATACGAGCGACATTGTTCTAAATTACCGTCATCGGCGACGCCCCCTTTCCCCCCCTCTCTCACTCATCATTTCCAGGACGCACTGGACCTCATGATTACCATCCTGGAAACTGTATGACTACCCTCCTGGAAATCGTGTGTATTATGAGCTTCCAGGACAGACTGGACCTGGTGACTACAATCCTGGAAACTGTATAGAATATAAATTCCAGGACAGACTGTAGCTGTTGACTACCCTCCTGGAAATCGTGTGTATTATGAGCTTCCAGGGCAGACTGGAGGTAGTAACTACAATCCTGGAAACTGTACAGAATATAAATTCCAGGACACACTAGACCTGGTGACTACAATCCTGGAAACTGTACAGAATATAAATTCCAGGACACACTAGACCTGGTGACTACAATCCTGGAAACTGTACAGAATATAAATTCCAGGACAGACTGGGCTAATGACTACAATCCTGGAAACTGTATAGAATAAGAATTCCAGGACGGACTGGACCTAGTAACTACCCTCCTGGAAACTGTATATAATAAAAATTCCAGGACAGACTGGGCCCTAGTGACGGCCCTTCTGAAATTCATATACATCACCTTCTGGACATACTGGAACCTGCTGGATATCCAATATCTCAACACTTCCAGGCTACGATGGACCTTATGACTAACCCCATCCTGGAAACTGTGTGTGTGTGTGTGTGTGTGTGTGTGTGTGTGTGTGTGTGTGTGTGTGTGTGTGTGTGTGTCGTAACTTCCAGGACACGCCAGACCCATTTACAGCCTTCCTGGAAAGGTTACACACGAGGGCGAGTTACGTGATCAACTTACATTTATCGGGAATGACTTGGAAGTTGAGAGAGAGAGAGAGAGAGAGAGAGAGAGAGTCATTCCTCAATAGGTCATGGGTGAAGTGCATACGTGCACACATCTCGGGTGTTGGGGTGAGCTTGGCAAAGCACAGGAGAGGCACAGGTAAAATTCTGTCGGCAACACACACACACACACACACACACACACACACACACACACACACACACACACAACACACACACACACACACACACACACACACACACACACACACACAACACACACACACACACACACACACACACACACACACACAACACACACACACACACACACACACACACACAACACACACACACACACACACACACACACACACACACGCCTACAACCTCCTCTCTGTACAATAGAACAAATCATAACATCTCTTGAAGATACTTGAGGATAAACAACACCCACGCCTTGCAACACAGCAACCTTAGTGTGTATATATATATATATATATATATATATATATATATATATATATATATATATATATATATATATACACACACAACCATCCATTCCACTACACTCTGGGTCTGTAAGAGTTAATTACAACTGTAAACATCCCGTTCTTACAACCCCTTGGCCAAGACTACAGAGTTAATCACCCGGGGGGGGGGGGGAAATGGCCCCCTGGGACGATAATTCCCCCCTTCCCCCCCACCGTGTTTTTATCACTAAGAGAAACTAATTAGTAACTTAGTGACAGAGGAAAAGTTGGGTGATTTACCCAGCTACTGAGGTGTGCTACAGGATGGCTGGCCCAGTGTGGTGTGCTACAGGAAGGTGGCCCACTGTGGCAACAAAAGGGGTCCATAAAAGACCAGATGTTTTCCAGTGGGAAGTGACAGGCCACTGAATGTGTCCACCATGGAAGAGAGAAGAGTAAGGAGTGTCTTGATGGCAAACCTAAATCAATTCTTACCACCTAGTTGTCAAGGATTCCTCACACACACACACACACACACACACACACACACACACACACACACACACACACACATCCATAGACAGACAGGTAGGCATACAGATAGACAGACAGACAGACAGACAGACAGACAGACAAGACACAGACACACAGACACAACACACACACACACACATACACACACACACACACACACACACACGACACACAGACACACACACACACACACACACACAACACACACACACACACACGGGAGAAATCATAAAATAACCTTCAAGGGAAAGATTGGAGGGGGGGGGGGGCGTCGCGCCCTCTGGCTGGAGGATCCTTATCCAACACTCTCAGGCAAATTGCTCTAAACCAGTTTGGTACTTGTGTCTGCTACCGACAACACCCACCCACCCCCGACCACGACCGCCGACTCCATCCCCCGACCATACCCGACCCCACTCTCCCAGCCCAGCCCAGCCACACGCTGTGGGGGGAAAAATGTCTCCTCTTTAAGATGAGAGAGAGAGAGAGAGAGAGAGAGAGAGAGAGAGAGAGAGAGAGAGAGAGAGAGAGAGAGAGAGAGACTTACGGGGTTTCATAACGGGAAGGATCAGCAACCTTGCTTAGATGGATAATCTACTCTCCCAACCGAACCACACAAACGGAAGCAAACCGTGTGATCTCAGCCCTCTCTCTCTCTCTCTCTCTCTCTCTCTCTCTCTCTCTCTCTCTCTCTCTCTCTCTCTCCCCTCTCTCCTCTTCCTTCCAACCACTCTCTAAGGAATGGAGGGAGGAGGAGGGAGGGGGAGGCAACATCTGTTGTACCCACGTAATTGAGTAAACCAATTAGAACTCGAGTTTATTGAGGTGCTGGCGTCTGTGATTGGGTAAGCTCACTTAAGGGGATGTAAAACTGTACATTTTTTTTTATAGACACGCTCAACTATATTGACACCTTTATTTTTTGTTTTTGACGGGGAATTATCTTAAACGCCTGATTTAAACTAACACTGGAAGTCGTGAAATCAATGC
The DNA here is from genome assembly GCF_036320965.1 of Panulirus ornatus. NCBI lineage: Eukaryota > Metazoa > Arthropoda > Malacostraca > Decapoda > Palinuridae > Panulirus > Panulirus ornatus. The sequence continues at coordinate 6,855,212 of NC_092287.1, forward strand.
TTAGTTATATATATATTCATATTTTGCTTTGTCGCTGTCTCCCGCGTCAGCGAGGTAGCGCAAGAAAACAGACGAAAGAATGGCC